>NC_057919.1:0-186341 GCF_018873765.1 Telopea speciosissima | reverse complement strand
CCATATTGTGCACTCTGATGTTTGGGACCCTGCTTCCACTACTTCTTTGTCTAGTTATCGTTATTTTGTTTCATTTGTTGATGACTATTCCCGGTTCACTTGGATTTTTTTGATGAAACAAAATAGTGATGTCTACGCTGCCTTTTAAAATTTTTCTCAGCTGATTTTTACTTGATTTGGTACTTGAATTCAAATTGTTCGTTCTGCTAAAGGGGTGGGGGGGGGAGTATATGTATGACGGACTCCAAAACTTTTTTACTGACAATGGCATTATCCATGAGGTTGCTTGTGTTGACAGACCCCAACAAAAGGGGGTGGATAAGAATAAAAATCAACATTGGTTGGAAGTCACTGAGAGTCTCCTCCTTGGCATGCATGTCCCTAAGACCTTTTGGTCTGATGGCCTTCTTACTGCTGCCTTTTTAATCAACCACATGCTCACTGAACTTCTTTGCTCCAAATCCCCTTTGGAAACATTGTCTCCCCAAACTTCTACTTTCTCTCTTCCTCCCAAGGTGTTTCGGTGTGTTTGCTATGTCCATGTCAATAAATCTGCTAGGACTAAGCTTGATCCCAAGGCCTTTAAATGCATCTTTCTTGGGTATTCATCTTGTTCCAAAGGCTAAAAGTGCTACCATCCCTCTTCCCGCCGTCGACTTCTTTCCAAACACGTCACCTTCGTTTAGTCTGTTCCCTTTACTACTCATCAACATCCTCTTCAGGGGGAGGATAGTAAGAGTGAAGAGGCTACTGATGTCATTCCATTTTTTCCCTCATTGCCTATTCATCCATTTCAGTTTGATGTTGGTAAACATAAAGAAGTGGAGATTGTTGACATTTGTGATAATTCAGGTGTTGGTTCTGACAATACGAAGGAGTTAAATGTGTACAAAAGAGGTTGTTGCAGGAAGAAGACCTGCCAAGAGTCCTCTTTGGATCCGTATCCTGAGATCCACCCTCCTTAGTCAGGTTTCTTCCCTCTATGTTAGATCTTCCCATTGCTATTCAAAAGGGAAAGAGAGTTTGTACTAATCCCATAGCCTAGTATGTCTCCTATGGTGCTCTATCTCCCACATAGATTGCTTTTATTGCTACTCTTTCCTCGATTTCCATTCCAAAGAATGTCAGTGAGGTCCTGTTTGACCCCAAGTGGAAGCAAGCCATGTCTGACAAAATGTTGGACTTAAGAACAACTGCACTTAGAAACCGGTTGATCTTCCTAGGGGGAGAGTTCCAGTTGGATGCAGATGGGTCTACACAGTCAAGTACCGATTAGACGGTATAGTTGAGAGATACAAAGCCAGGTTGGTAGCCAAGGGATACAGTCCTGTGTATGGAATTGACTATCAGGAAACATTTGCTCCTGTGGCTAAGCACAATTCCATAAGAGTTCTCTTATCATTGGCGGCTAATAGAGATTGGCCACTATATTAGTTAGATGTGAAGAATGCCTTCCTCCATGGTGACTTAGAAGAGGAAGTAGACATGCAACCCTTCCAGGATTCAAGTTTCCTTTAGCTAAAGGGAAGGTGTGTGAGTGTGTCTCCTCAAGAAGGCTTTATATGGTCTCCAAAACTTGGTTTGAGAGGTTTAGACAGGCCATTTTGAAGAATGGGTATTCCCAGAGCCAAGCTGACCATGCTCTATTTATCCTGCATTGTAATGGTACCATTACAATCCTTATTGTTTACGTTGATGACATTGTGGTGACTAAAGATGACAGGGTTGAGACAGCTAGATTGAAGACCTACTTGGCCCAACAGTTTGAAATTAAAGATCCAGGACCCTTGAAGTATTTCTTGGGAATTGAAGTATCAATATCAAATAAGGTAATCAATATATGTCAAAGGGAATATGTTCTGGACTCATTAAAAGAAATAGGGATGTTGGGCTGCAAACCAGCAAGTTTTTCTATTGAGTAGAACCACAAGGTAAGAGAAGACTGTAGTCCCTCTCTTGTTGATGCATGGAAGTACCAGAGGCTAGTGGGAGAGCTCATCTATCTGTCTATGACTCCCCTAGATATTTCTTATGCAGTGGGAGTGGTGAGCCAGTCTATGCATGCTCCCAAGAGTGGGCACTTGGATGCTGTATACCACATCCTCAGATACTTGAAGTCCTCTCCAGGGAAAGGACTATTGTATGCCAGGCACCACCACTTAAGGATAGAAGGTTTCACAGATGCTGATTGGGCTGGATCCATTTCAAAAAGACGATCTACATTTGGCTATTGCATATTTGTGGGTGGTAATTTGGTCACCTGGAGAAGCAAAAAACAGCCCGTTGTAGCTAGATCTAGTGCAGAGGCAAAATTTAGGGAAATGGCTCATGGAGTTTGTGAACTCATATGGTTAAGACGATTAGTCCAATAGGTGGGGTTTGATACTAAAGGACCTATGCGGCTTTACTTTGATAACAAGGCAGCTATAAGCATTACTCACAATCCGGTGCAACATGACAAAACAAAGCACATGGAAGTGGATCGATACTTCATCCAGGAGAAGATAGACTCTTGCTGCATTTGCACTCCTTTTGTGAAGACATGTAATCAATTGGCAGATATCTTCACCAAAGGGCTCACCTCTCACCAGTTTCATACCCTATTATGCATGCTGGGAATGCATGACATTTATTCTCCAGCTTGAGGGGGAGTGTTGGAGTTTATGCAATAAGGGTACTTTAGGAACTAGTTCATTGCCTAGTTGTCTTATATTGTAATTTCCCTATTTTACCTTTTACCTCCTTAGGGAATTGTATGTAATTCCTTTCATCGTATTAGTGAAGTAATATAGGTGTGGTAGAGATAATTCTCTTAACACACAACATTGCACCATCTTTTATCTTCTCCTCTTTCTTCTTCTTCTCCAACCTTCTACTTTCATCTTTCTCCTTGTTCTCCTACATTCTTTAACTTCCAACTGCCCTCTGCCAAGACATAGTTGTGATTTGTGATTGATGGGCTAACATGCACTCCCTTTAGATCACTTGTTTCCTGAAGTTGGGCCTGGTAGTCGTGTTGTAATTACGCACGACATATCGGTGTGTCACCTTCCTTGTTTGTTTGTTGTGGTTGCTTGGGGGTTCTCCCCCTTTGCTCTTTCAGGCCTTTGCCTCCTCCTTTGTTAAGGCAGGGTCTTGTAGTTTACTTGTTATTTGTTTGTTCTTTACCCCCCCCCCCTTTTCTTTGGTAATGAATTATTTTATTCATCCAAAAAAAAAAAAAAAGTTCTAGTCAGTCTTATGAATGTAAACAATGCTTACCAAGGAACTCCTTTTTTCCCCTTTTGAAAGTGTACTTCCTCTAGTTGATCAGGCTTTGAACTTAATCTTAATGTACCAGA
Source organism: Telopea speciosissima (assembly GCF_018873765.1). Taxonomy (NCBI): domain Eukaryota; kingdom Viridiplantae; phylum Streptophyta; class Magnoliopsida; order Proteales; family Proteaceae; genus Telopea; species Telopea speciosissima. The sequence continues at coordinate 183,000 of NC_057919.1, read as the reverse complement.
TAATCACTATTGAAGCAGTAAGTTGCTTTTTATTGCTCCTGCTTATGCTGTTTCTGTTTGGAAGTTGCTTGCTTTATTAATGAATATTCACTTCACCACAATACATTTGGCACCCCAAAGTCTCACAGAAGTTTGTTATGCCTCTAGGTAGAACTTTTCTGTGTGAATCACCTGATAAACTGCTCTTTGGAGTCTACGGAGGAGTTTATTTGTATGGAATTTCGCTTTACTTTAAGAGATGGTGGGATGCCTGCAGCATTCCAACTACTTCATATGGTACTTGAGGTAAACTGATGTTTTGAACTGTTAAAGTTATATTTATAAAGTATTATGATATCATAACGTATGTCTTAAGTTATGTTGTGTATCAAGTTTTGATCATTGAAAGGGATCTCTTACTTCCAGTGTAGTGCTTATTTCTTGGAAGAATTGTCTGTGCTTTTCCATCCATTATCCATATGAAAGTTTCCAAGGGGCATTGTGGGAAGAGGGTTTCTAGGCAACCCATTTAAAAGGCGTTTTCTTGGTGACCCAAGTATTTGCCACATGGCAGCTTAGATTGGGCCAAAATCTTGTGGAGGTAGATGGTAAACCCCAAATTTAATGGGCCCTGATGACATGCCGAGTTTTAGCCCAAATGGAGTTTACCAAGTGGAAAAATAAAGCATCGATAATCGAATTTGAGTCTGAAATTTGACATGTGGCTTATCTAGTCCATTCCTAGATATTCAATGGTCAGAATTACCATGCCACCCTTCCATATGGAACAAACCTGGCAGGCTGGATATATATATATATATATATATATATATATATATATGCATTGATTGAGCATGAAGAATGAGATATATATATATATATATATATATATATTTATGCATTGATTGAGCATGAAGAATGAGAATGGAAGCATAACCCTTGCCGCAAGGCACTCCAGGCAACAAGGCCTCACCTATAGGCTTTTACATAGAAATAGTGCAATCCGAAGATAAAATAGATTAGGAGTTCATAGTGTGATACTATTACCCACAATGTATCTATGGTCTTTCACCCCTTGTTGAGGAAGATCAGCTTTCAAATCATTGCCCAACCTATTTTTAAGTGGAATGACGAGTTAAAAAAAAAAGTTAGGTATCTTGTACCTAATAAGGTTGGGGAGTCTCTTAAAACTATTCATGTCTGTGACCCATCCATCTACAGTATCATGACTTGACAAAGCTGCTAGAAGGCAAAGTACAACCCACTTGAATGGGATTTGGATAGGCATGCACCACCGCCTTGCCACTCCACAGGCTAATAAAGCCTACAATAGCAGAAGGCCTGGATTACTAGGAGGGTATCTAGCAAAGATAATTCTGTTTAATGAAATCCCTGTAGCCGGTGGGCAATGGACAATAATACTTGTATAGAAGGCCTGGATTACTGGGAGGGTAAGTAGCAAAGATAATTCTGTTTTATGAAATCCAGTGGGCAATGGGCAATGGACAATAATACTTGTAAAGAAGAGCACAAAATATTCCAATTTCCAAACACTTCCCAGTGGTTGAAGTTTCTTATAAGAAAAATATTTTTTATTTTACTAGTTCCTACTTCCTAGAGTATACAAAATAAAATAAGAATTCCAAGACTAAACCATCTTTTGCCTGTGGCCCTACAAAAGTTACAAAATAATATAGTCAATAAAAAATACAATCAATCTGCTTTCATCTCTGGTTGTAGCATAGCGGATAACATTATCCTTTGTTCGGAAATTGTTTGTGGCTTTGATCGTAAAGCTCACTAGCCTGCCACCACCCTCTTGAAGATCAACATCCATAAAGCCTTCAACTCCCTGCGTTGGGACTTTATTTGTGATGTCATGACTCAGATGTCCTCCCCCGTCTTTATCTGTTGGGTTTTCTCTTGCATCTCCTCCCCCTTCTTCTCCGTCATCATAAATGGCTCCCTTGCCGGTTTTTTCCCCTCCAAGGTTGTCCTCTCTCCCCTTTCCTATTCTCTCTTGCCCTTGAGGTCCTCTCTAGCAGTATCCAATCAAAAACTGATCAACTCCTCATCTCCCCCTTATCCAAGTGTAAAGCTCTTAAGCTCACCCATCTTGCCTTCGCTGATGACCTCATGATTTTTCTAAGTTTCCCCCTCTTCCATCTCTTCCATATGTCCTCCCTGCAGCTCTTTGAGAGTCTTTCCAGTCTCTAAATCAACCTCTTGAAATCCCAAATCTTCCTATGAGGCATCCTTGATTCTGATAAGGAAACTCTCCTTCGCCTCACGGGTTTCACTCTTGGCTCCCTGTCAGTCAAATACCTAGGTCTTCGGTCTTCCCCTTATCCCTGGTAGGCTCACTGGCCATCACTGTACCCCCATGCTGGACCTTATCAGCAAAAAGGCTCTAGCTTTGGAAGGGTAAACTCCTCTCCTACGCAGGTTGGATTGTGAGATCAGTCCTCCAATCCTCCTACATTTACTGGTGTGGCATCTATGCGCTCCCCAAATCTATCATCAAAGCCATGGAATCTCTTTTCTGTGCATTCCTCTGGAAAGGTCAAGATTGTTCCCAATTCTTCCATCCAATTAGTTGGGCTTCCATTTGTCTCTCTAATTGTGAAGGAGGTCTAGGTCTACGCAGAATCAAGGACTTTCAATATTGCAGGTATCCTAAAATTAATTTGGAAGATCTCCACCAAGCATGACTGCATCTGGGTCAACTGGGTTTTCTCCTACCTCCTAAAATATGATTTCATCTGGTCTATCCCCCTTCCAGCAGACCCTTCCTGGGTTTGGGGCAAAATTCTTCTCCTCCGCCCCATAACTATTAGAGCTATATCTTTTGAGATCGCAGATGGGTCCTCCACCTCCCTCTAGCTTGATCCTTGGCACCCCTCTGGAGTTCTCTTCAACTTTGTTGGTGCTTGTTCGGTCTACTCTTCGGGCATTCCTAAATTCGCCCCTCTCCACTATCATTTCCCACAGTTTGTGGTCCCCTCCATTCCCCTTCCCTCAATGCCTCACCCAAGTCTTGGGCACTGTTCCTCCCCTTCCCCTCTGCCCCGCCCGCTCGGACAAGGCTATCTGGTCCCCCTCCCCTACTGGTCTCTTTAGTACTAGATCTGCATGGGACTTGTCAGGACTCATGCCCCCCTCGTCCCCTGGCACAACTTAGTCTTGTTTAATTCCCTAGCCATAGTTTTACCGTTTGGAGAACCCTTAATAACTGCCTCCCCACCCAAACCTTTCTCCTTCACAGGCACATCCTTGTAGCCCCCTCATGTACCCTTTGCTGGAATGGCATTGAAGACGTCGACCACCTGTATTTTTCCTGCACTTTTGCCTCCAATATTTGGAGGAAAGCCCTAGCTTCTATTTGGCCCCACTCTAGGAGAACTTTACCCTTCGCTCGGGAGTGGCTCTGGTTAGATATGACTTTTTCAGGCAATTCTATCTATGACACCATTGGCAAACTGGTGTTTGGGGCAGCTATCTGACACATTTGGATGGAGAGGAATCTTCGTAGATGGACCTCCAAATCTCGCACTTATGACATGATGTGGAAAGCCATCTTCTTTGATTTCAGCTCCAAACTTCACATAATCCCTCATGGCTCCCTTTTTGATTCCCCAAGGAATCATTGTTGTTTCCTGGGGTCTAGATACTTCTCTTTTTCAGTCTCACAGCCCGGTTCCTTAGGGCTTGTGGTTTGTATAGCTCCCCCCCCCCCTCCCATTCGGGGTTTTTGGTAATGGAATTTCTTATTCACCAAAAAAAAGAAAAAAAATTCATTATGACAGAGCCATGGTACTGCATTCCGCCTCTCCATAACCTTTCTTAATTTGTTAGTTTGTTTGAATTTTAAGTTCCATGGGCTGCTGTTCCATTAGAATTTTTTTACTTTGTTTGAAAGTTCCATAGGCCCCATGTTCCATTTGAAGGCAAGGCCCCATCCTTCTCATGCCCTTCACCAATCGTCTTCGTTGTCTGCAAATCTTGAAATACACAAGATGAAGGAAAAACATAACTGAACAGCTTAAAGATTTTGTAATTTAATTTCCCAAATGAGATTTAAAGGTACATGAGGCACATGGAGTACAGAAGACAAGGATAAAGAAGAAGTAAGAGAGACAATACCATGACTAGATATGGGAGTAGAAGTCCCATTAGAGAGAATAACTCAAGAAGGATGATTAGTTTTATGAAAGGAGAACGCAGTTGACCTACCAGTCATATGAGATGTAGCCTTGGAATCAATAACCCAAGATGTAAGGGATAAAGAAGCAAGTAGAGTTGTAGTACCTGGATGAGCTAAAGTAGTTGTGGATGAGGAGGTGAATGATTCAAGCTGCTGCACTTTTTTAAGTAACTAATTGGCCAAATTATCACAAGACAGAGATGCAGGTTGATCACCTCCAGATGAAGCAGCAGCATTAGTGTAATTTGATGGCACTATTATCAGAACACCTCACTGTCACTGGAGTATAAGTTAATTGTTGTGCCCACTGAGGTTTTCCATATTTAACCCCACACTTGTCAACTGTATGATTGACCTTATCGCAATGTGAACTTTGACGGAAGATTTGGCAAGTTTGCTGACCTCTACCTCCACCACTGCAACATACTCAACCTCCCCTTGACCCATGACCTCTGCCAGGAAAGCGGGAACCACGACCACTACCAACTACAACAAAGGCAGAGTTATCCTTGGAAGAGGAAGATGAATCAGACTTAGTAAGAGAGGGAGATACAATCCGTTGAATCCAACAAAATGCTTCATTCATGGAGGAACCTATTTCGCCACCAAGTATATGATTTTTAATATGTTGGAGGTTAGACTTTAAGCCAGGCAAAAATTTGGCTACTTAAACTCAGTTCTTTGGGTCTTCAATAAATTTAAGTTTGTAGTAAGAGATTGATAACCATTTAGTTCTTCCCACAAGTCCTTTAACTGTAATATTCACTTGTAGATTTATCACCTTGCTTGAAAGAAAAGATCTTCTCATAAAGGTCATACACATGAGACATTTTTTATCCTGAGAGAAACTTTCTTTGAAATCTACTACGATACTAGAAGTGTATTTTTCTCCCGCATCCAATCCTCATATTCCTTAGGGTCAGCAGAGGGAGATTCTGACATTAAGTATTTCAGTTTTCCTTTTTGCATTGATACACCTTTTCAGCTTGAGCCTAGAGAAGGTAGTTGGATGCACCATTACGTTTAATGGTAGTGATTTGGACACTAACCAAGTCAACAAAGAACTTTGAATCGCCCATTAAATATATATAACAACTGAAACAACAAAAGAGTTAACAAGTAACAAGTATGAAGGTCACAAGGCCAATCGTAGAGGAGAAAGGAACACTTCCAGAAGCAAACCCCACAAGGCTGTTGTAAACAAGTAATGAGGCATATGCTGCTTGAGAAAATTTTGCTAGCTTGTTTATGTTACTTTAGGTCATTTCAATATTCCTGTTTATGCATCATTCCATCTACTGCTCATCTTTTCATTGCTGACTTGCAGCATAGTGTATGGCTGGAAGATGCATTTGATAGAGCAAGACAACTATATTTGTCATATTATCGGTCCATTCCGAAAAGTTTAGAACGGTCAACTGCTCACAAGCTCATGTTAGCAATGTTGGATGGAGATGAGCGGTTTGTAGAGCCCACACCACATTCATTACAAAACTTGACGTTGCAGTCCGTTAAAGATGCAGTAATGAATCAGTTTGTTGGTGATAACATGGAGGTTCGTGAAAATTTCTGCAATTCAAGTCCCCTCTTTTAACTCATCTTGGATATCATCACCATTCAGTCTTTCTCGTTGCCTTACACTGTTTCTAAATTATTCTTCAGGTCAGCATTGTAGGTGATTTCACTGAGGATGATGTTGAGTCTTGTATTCTTGATTATCTGGGCACAGTTAGATCAACAAGGAGTACTAAGGGAAGATATGGATTCAACCCTATAAGGTTCCGGCCATCTCCATGTGCTCTGCAGATTCAGCAAGTGAGAGACCAAACTGACTTCATAGTCTTACTAGTGATATTGTTGATATTCTTTGGGATCTCTTCTATGAATCTCAGAGAGAATACTTCAATTCTTCATCAGTTTTGATTTCTCTCTTGAAACTTAAAATTTCATATAAGATGTTTTCCAACTCAGAATTTGACAGTAATGGCTAGTCAGTTATTTGGGGATGAAGAAATGGATTATGGGAGTCCAATTATCTGCTGTCAACTGTCCACGACTATTTTTTCATGTTTGCTTTATGAGTACGAGTTCATGTTACTTTTGCAGTTTTGTTCAAAAAAGGGAACTCTTCATGTTTACAGCTTTAGTGACTCACTGCTGACTGTGAATCTTTAAAACTTATTTGCTTATTGGCAGGTATTCTTGAAGGACACTGATGAAAGAGCCTGTGCATATATTGCAGGCCCAGCACCAAACCGCTGGGGCTTTACTGTTGAAGGGCAAGATCTTTTTGGGTCTAGTAATAGCTCATTTCTTGATGGTAAGTGGTACTTGAAATGGTTTGGCATTAAATAGATGTATTCTACATGATGCTTAGACTAGCCATATGTGTCTCATATTGGCTAAGCTTCACAATAGACTTTCTCTTTCCTCTGGTTGGAGAATTCTGTATATCATTAAAAGATGTCAACAACTCAACATTGCATGTTGTATGTACCAAGTTGTCTTAGTACTTAAACCATTTGGAAGAGCGATTGCTTGATGGATATAATCCTAAATTCCTATCTCCAAATGTTTTAACATCCACCAAATCATTCTTTAAAACTTTATCAACTACTATGCCCACTCAACATCTTTTTCTTTGATTCCCCCATTTACCAAAGTTTAAAGTCGTTCAACTCCTTGGCTTTTTACCCTTCCATCTAGTCTTCAGAATAGATTGTTTTGTTTCTGGACTAATTTCAATTCCCTTCCTTTACTTGCAACCAAGATGAAGACCTATATTTGTCTGGAGATATGTTGTTCATGCAGGGTGCTGCTACTTTTTGTTCTTACTAGTTACTGTGGGCAATGTCTTCAATAATTACTAAACAATACAAACTGAAAGCTGATGAGGGATACACTCTCTCCTATTCTCATTTTCTTTACTCTTTCTTGTTCTTCCTTTTGAGGATTGTGGTTACTGTTCTGTAGGGGAACAATCTGATTTTGAGGAAGCACTAGAAACATCCCTGGGGAGGAATGATGTTAAAAATGATCTTCAGAGCAAACTTCAAGGTCATCCACTATTCTTTGGCATTACACTTGGGCTCTTGGCTGAGATCATAAATTCTAGGTAACTTCTCCTCCTGCAATTTTGTTCCTGTTATCAGTTCCTTTTGACAATGTTACATTAGTTTAAGGTCTAAGATCCCAATGGGACACCTTATTTTGTATATGATTGATGTATTAAATAAACTTTTTGTATAATGTTGGGATATTTCTGTGCATTATGTCCTTTGTCTTGGGTGGCTTTTGTGTATATTTCTTGATGAGCTCTATACCCGGGCTCAAGTAAATTCTCAGCTTTCCCTTTTCAAAAAAACCACCACGGTCCACCTACACTCCCCTGCCCCCTCCCTTCTCCAATCTCCCCTCACCTACGACTTCTGCCTAACCTCACCACGTCTCCCCTGCTCTCCGCACCCACCACCGCAAAATCCCAAAGGACTCCTACTTGGCATGCGTAATATACTTCACAGTAGAGGCTGGTTTCCTCCTGTGTAACGAATTCATTGCTGCCTCGATTTTTTTTTTTTTTTTTTAACCCGAACTTCTCTGGGACCCGGGCCAGCCCCTAGATTTTATTAAGCCAACAAAGAATAACGAATACAGGGGGGGACGTCCCGCCTTACCCCAACCCAAAGCTATACAGCTTACAAGAACATGCCATGTCCTAAGCTCTAAGGACCGGCAAGCCCTCTCTATCCTCCCTCACTATACATCGAAAGCCGCCTAGCGGCAAGTTATCCGGCTGAAAGGTAATGGAGCATTGCGAAGCACAAGCTTGCTTGGCCAGCCAGTCAGCGGCCCTGTTGCTCTCCCTGAAAGCAAATGTCACCGTCACCCTAGTCACTGCCATCAGTTGGAGGATCTCATCAAACCAGTACCACCCCTGCCACAGGTTACACTTCTTATGGTTTGTCTGTGTAACAGTGGTCTCTGAGTCCGAGTGAACAAGCACATCTACGTATCCCCGATCGTGGCATAAGCGGAGGCCATCCCTCAGAGCCCTTAGCTCTGGAATGGCAATAGTACACATCCCATAGCTGTTAGAAAAAGCTGCCAGCACTTCTCCCTCAATATTCTGGATGACTCCCCCTCCTCCCCCGACTCCTGGATTGCCCCGACAGGCTCCATCAACATTTAGCTTGACAGCAACAGAAGGGGGGCACCAAAAAACAGGGATAGGCCGAGAGGCCTTGGCCGGCGGAACCACTAACTCGAACCACTGCTGAATCAGCCCATCCCTTGCAGATCCACGTTTGCCCACTTGTGAGGGGATTGGGAGCTCTTTCACCCACCTTCTAACACGATCAATGATAGTGGCAGCAGTACGCCTAGTCTCCCCATGCTTCCTGTTGTTTCTTTCTTTCCATAGCTCCCTCACAATCAAAGCCGGCAAGAGCCCCACAATGTAATCACTGATGCACCTGTAGCTTGCCAACCCATGCCATAGCGCTAGCCGACCCCTAACATCCTGCCCTAGTTGAGGCACCTAGTCAAAAAGGCGAGAGAAGAACCTCCACACCTTAGCCGCTGTAACACCACCTATTAGGCAGTGATCAGTAGTTTCCCTTTGGGGGGAGCCACAGTAGTAACAACGAGAGGCCAAGGGAATCCCAACTGACATTAAGGTAACTTCCATAGGTATCTTGCCGTTCAACAGCTGCCAAGAGAAGAAAGCCACCTTGGTTGGGAGCGAGGGGTTCCATATCAACTTTGCATAGGCAGCAACTAACCCCACCATGCTGATCTCATTGCAGACCGATTTGGTTGAAAAGCGACCATCACTAGCCGGTGCCCACACTAGAACATCTGGCCTGACTGAGATGTGAACATTACCTTGGACGATAGCTTGCCGGATGGCCTCATCATCAATGTGATCCAAGATGTCTTGTCTCTAAGAGCCATCCCCCTCAACAGCATCTTTCACCCGCAGGTCAACATCCACCAGAAGGGCATTGTCCACTGCATCAATCAAAGGACCCGCCCCAGACCAGTTATCCAGCCAAAAAGAGACATTCCTAGAGCCAACCAGCCACCGAGATCTCTCCAAGATCATTCCCCTAAACGCCAGCGCATTCCTCCAAGACCTAGAAGTCACCCCATGAGGGTCAACCAGCACCACATGGAGGCCCTTGAAGAACTTGGCCTTAAAAAAACTGCTCTATAAAGAATGCTCCGTCAGAACACGCCAGAGACCCTTAAGCCTCAAAGAGAGCCCAACCTTGTCCTGCAACCTAACACCAAGGCCCCCTTCCTCTTGCGGCCTGCACACTTTCTGCCAGCTGACCCAGTGCCTTCGTTTCCCCCATTCTGAGGTTCCCCAGAGAAAGTCAGCAAAGATGCCATACAGCCTTCGCAACACAGCTTTAGGAGGGTCCAGCGTGGCCAGGACATGGATAGGGACGGAAGAGAGAACATGCTTCAACAAGGTAACCCGGCCCCCCGCTGAGAGGAGCTTACCCTTCCAACCTGCCACCTTACTATTGATTTTATCAATAAGAACATCAAAGAAGCAAACCTTGAGCCTACCACAGTGAAGCGAGGCTCCTAAATAAGTAATAGGGAGTGCCTTCTGAGAAAAGCCTGTAACTGCCCTCACCATCCTAGCATGGGCAGGCGTAGCCTTGTGCCCAACCACAAAACAGCTCTTCTGTTTGTTGACCAGCTGTCTAGAGAAACCTTCATACCTAGAGAGAAACCCCATGATCTGCTTAAGAGAGCCCTTGAGACCCCTGGAGAAGATGATGGTGTCAACAGCAAAAAGACTGTGAGAGATCCCCGGGCACCCTCTCGGTAACCTGAAGTAGGAGGCATGACCTTCCATAAATAACTCCTTGATTCCCCTGCTAAGCACCTCCTCTGCCAAAATGAAGAGCGTAGGCTACAGGGGGTCCCCTTGTCGCACCCCCCTGGTAGATTTGAAGAACCCTGACTGCCTGCCCCCAAGTACTACCGAGAACCAGCAATTCTCGACCGTCCGCCTGACCAGATTAACCTAATCCCTACAGAACCCAAACTTCAAGAGCACACTCCATAGAAACCCCCATTTAAGCCGATCATAAGCCTTGGCCATGTCTAACTTAAGGATCACATTTCCCCCCCTCGCCTTCCTGTTCAACTCGTGTGTGTAACCTCTTGCACTAGAGAAATGTTATCATGAATGCATCTCCCCTGCACAAAAGCACCCTGCTCCTCCACCACCAGGGTAGGCAGTAGACCCGCCAGCCTAGAGGTCATGATCTTCGCAATAACCTTGTAGGAGAAGTTGCATAGGCTAATAGGTCTCAAATCAGCCATCACCTCCGGATTGTCCTTCTTAGGGATCAGGACCAAGTTGGCAGCAGTGTAGCTCCTAGGGAGAGGCCCACCTGCAAAAAACTCCTTCACCGCAGCCCACACATCTGCCCCTACCACCTCCTAGCAAGCTGTGAAGAAATGGCCTGAGAACCCATCAGGCCTAGGCGCACTGTCCGCCAACAAGGCAAAGACAGCACCCCTAACCTCCTCAAAGGAGGGGACCACCAGCAGGGCAGCATTATCAACCTCGGACACCACCTCAGGGATCACCAATAACAACCCCTCATCCATCACACAGCCCTGTGTAGTAAAAATTCCCGAAAAATGTCGCACGGCCTCTTCTTGCACCCCCTCCACATCCGAGATCCACTCGCCATTTGCCCCTCTGATGCGCTCCACACAAGCAATTCTCCTCCTGACATTGGCCATCGAGTGGAAAAACTTTGTATTGCGGTCCCCCTTTCTTAAGCCAGTGAACCCTGGACTTTTGTCTCCAGAATATCTCCTCCTGCAACAACACCTCCTGGAGATTATCCCTAACCCTCCCCAGAGCTGCCCTGGTTGCCTCCTCATCACGTGAGTCAAACTCAGTTTCCGCCCTACACACCGCATCCTCTGCATCCCTAACACGCTGATGTATGTTGCCAAACACCTCCCTGTTCCAGCTGCGGAGGGCAGAGCGAAGCCTTTTAAGCTTCAAGAAGAGTACATTCAAGGCAGACCCTAGCACCGGCTTATCCCACTGCTCTTTCACAAGCGAAAGAAACTCGGGGTGTCAGAGCCACATCTGTTGAAACTTGAACCCTGATGAAGGATGGTGCCCTTCCACCCCAAAGGAGAGGCCAAGAGGCGCATGATCAGAGCAAGTCCTACTAAAATGTGTCATTGAGCACCTGGTAAACACATTAGCCCAATTTGCATTCACCAAAAATCTGTCCAGCCGACCCATCACCCTACCAGCACCATCCTGGTTGTTAGACCAGGTGTACATGTTCCCAACATATCCTACATCTATAAGCGCTGCCCTTTAACAAAACCTCCAAAGTCCTCCAGCGAGAGAGAGCAAGCTGGCCTCCCGCCCACCTTCTCAACCGGTGCCATAACAGCATTAAAATCACCCCCACCGCCCAAGGAGTGGATACAGTCTGGGAGAACTCCTGTAGCCTCTCCCACAAGCCCCTTCAGTCCATCCTCTCACAAAAGCCATGCACAAAAGAAATGAGAAAGGAGCTTGCACTACCCCCCATACACTCCAAAGTCACAAACTGGTTGCCTTCATCCACCACACGAGCCTGCACCGAAGCCCTCCAAAAGACCCAAATCCTGTTCGAACACAACATTAAGTCCAACCCAATCCTCCTCCTAACCACTTGCGCCTTTGAAACTTGTGCCTTTGGTTCAGCCACTGCCACCAAGTCCACTTTATTAGAGCTAACAAGAGCTTTCAACCGCCTACACGTAGGCTTATTACCAACACCTCTTGCATTCCAAAAGATGCAATTCATTGGTCAGATTGTAACGCTGCAACTGCCGATCTCATCGATCTCGTGACCCTTCTTTGCGACCCATCTCTGTTCCTCCTTCCCGCTGCAGCCTTCTTAATTTTCTTGCGTTTATAGACTAAGGCTGCCCCAAGGCTAGGTGCCCTCGGCTGCAAGTGCCTCCTACGACCACGTCCCCTCTGACCAGCCCCTGCTTGAGGCTCTGGCACTCTTGTGGGGCTAGGGTCAGCCTCCAACCGCGACTCAGCCAGTCACTCCACCAACCTGTTAACCCTCCCTGTAAGCGTGGCATTGAACGCCCTGAGACTCTCCATCAATACCACACGATCTGCCACTATAGGCGCAACACCTGCCACTTGCGAGTCATCTTTTGAACCTGCCGGGGCAACACCATTCGCGAAAAAAGAAGGCCTGTCACGCACCACTGACGCTGCTCTTGGCAGCCCCCAAACTTGGCTAGGTACCACGAGCTCACTACAAAACGGAGCAACTGAAGGCCCCACCGCTGGACTCTCCACAGCTGCCATCGCCTGCAGCCCCGCCGCCGGAGCACAAGGCTCAGAAGACACTGCAGCTACGCTAGGGACGACGCTGCCTGCCACCCCACCAATAAGGCTCACCTGCTCCTCAACTGGTGCCTCCACCCCTCCACTATCGGGTATCTCAAACGCTTGGGCCTCCACAGAGTCTGCTGCCAAAGGCCTCCAGCGACCCCTCTCCCTGCGCAAGGTCCTTCTCTGCCGCTGTACTTGATTTCCAACACCCTCACCGCCAGCACCAGCACCTGCAGACGTGCCTTCTCCATGAGGAATGAAGACCCCGTCGCCAGTTCTTCCCTCCTCGACAACACCCGCTGCTGCAGTCCCTACCGGAGCCGAAGCCGCTGCAGCATCTGGCCTCCGCCGCTGCAATTTCCTGCACAAATCATTTGAATGGCCAATCTTCGAACAATGGCTGCAATAGAGGGGCAGCTTCTCAAAAACCAGAGTCTGATGGAAACCACTGTCGCCACAACCCACCCAAACCTTCGCCGGCAACTGCGCACGCAGATCAATCTCAACACAAACTCACGCTGCCACCGTGCGAGTGCAATTAGCAGTCACGCCATCCACCTTCAAAACCCTGCCCACAGCCCCTGCGATTGACAACAAGAAATTCCCCTGATACAAATTCACCGGCAGCCCCGGCAGAGAAATCCAAACAGGCACAAAGGGGGACTCCCAACCAGAAACAAAGTCGGCAGTGCATTTCATAAAACGGAAAAGAAAACCTTGGATGTGCATCTGTTCTTTCATCCACACCTTGACGAAATCTACCGGAGAAGAGAAGCGCAACAAGACATGCCGAGGATCCAACGTCGACACCACCACGTCTCCCTGTAAGTGCAGCACTTTGCGAATGCAATCCTTGATGACAAACAGCGACGGCTTGCCATAGCTGCACTTCGCGATGAGAGAAGTGGCAAAGGGCCCCTCCGATCGAACCAACTCGTCTTTGGAGAAGAAGACCACAGGACACCCATAATGAGACGATGCCTTCTTAATCTCAACCTCTACCGCAGGGAGCGACAACGAGCTAGACACGACAGCAGCAAAGGAGGGTGCCCCACCACTAGAAACCCCATGGCGATGTTGGGGATCAGGGGGCAGGGCATCCCTGGTGGGAGCCTCCATCGCAAAACCCACGTGAACTCAAACCTAAACCTGCGCCATTAGAGCCAAACCTACGCCTTATATGACTGTAAGTACTGATGCTGACACTGACGTTTCCATTACTGCCTCGATTACTTTGACTTTCTCTACCAATAATATATTTCCTTAAAGGCTGGTTTGCTCCTGTGTAACGATTTCATCACTGCCTTGGATTACTTCGACTTTCTCTACCAATAAATGTCACCTCTTTCATTGCTATTAAACTTTGCCTTCAAAAATGAAAATACCTAAAAAAGGGGTTTAATCTGCAGGGGCTAAATAAGCGAAGAGTCACGGAAGAGTTGAAATTTTACCTTCTAGAAATAAAAGATCCTGAAAAAGTGGTTTAATCTGTAAGCGCTAAATCAGCGAAGATTTATGAAAAACACACATCATGGACATCTACAACGAGTTGGCAAGACCGAAGTTAAAGAGGCCCTACGAAAGATGAAGGTAGTTCTGATTTATAAGAATAGAGGTGATATCCCGAACTGCAATAACTATAGAGGCATAAAACTAATGAGTCTTACCATGGAACTATGGGAAAAAATCATTGAAGACCATCTAGGAAGAGAAACTGATATATCGGAGAATCAATTTGGTTTTATGCTAGGAAACCCACGACAAAAGCTATTTACCTTCTAAGGAGGCTTATGGAATTTTTTAGAGCTTACAAAAGGAAACTTCATATGATCTTTATCGACCTAGAAAAGGCCTATGACAGAGTCCCTAGAGAGCTCAATTGGCATGTCCTAGGGAAGAGAAGGAGCTCAAGTAACTATGTGGATATAATTAAGGACATGTATGAGGGCGTGGTGACGAGTGGTCATAGTTATCAAGGCGTCACCTAGGCGTCGCCTTGCGTCTAGGCTCCTTGGTTGCCTTGGGCGCCTTATCGCCATGGCAGTGCCGCCTTTCTTTTTGCCCCTCTAAAACGCCATGGCCGCCTTCCTGCCTTGATAACTATGCGAGTGTCAGAACTGCAAAGGGCCAAAGTAGTGAATTCCCAATTACAATTGGGTTACTAAGGATCAGCTCTAAGCCCTTATTTTTTTGCACTCATCATAGATGATCTAACTTGGCACATCCAAGATGAGGTCCCTTGGTGTACATAGTTGTCAAGGCCTAGGCAACACCTAGGCGCCTTGAACGCCTTGGTCGACTAGTTGGTGTCGCTTTGATTTTGGACCCTTTCCAATGCTTTAGGTTGCCTAGACATCGTGACAAGTATGTTGGTGTATGCTATTCGCTAATGATGTTGTTTTGATATATGAGACAGTGGAAGGGATTAATGCGAAACTGGAGTTATGGAGATCAAGCTTGGAATCAAGAGGTTTTAAGTTAAGCAGACATAGTCAAACCATGAGAGGTGATGAAGTGGTGAAACTTGAGGAGCGAGAGCTACCACAAAGTGAATGCTTTAGATACCTGGGGTCAACCATTTACAAAGAGGGTGATATGGAGGATGATGTTTCCCACAGAATTAAAGTAGGATGGATGAAGTGGAGAGGTGCATCGGGACTGTTATGTGATAAATGAATGCCTGTTAAGCTTAAGGGAAAATTCTGCAGGACAATAATAAGACTAGATATGACATATGGGGCGGAATGTTGGGCAGTTAAGAAGAGTAATATCGATAAGATGAGTGTAGCTAAGATGATGATGTCGAGGAGGATGTGTGGCAAGATCAGGAGAGATAAAATAAGAAATGATTGTATTAGAACCGAATTGGGAGTTGCACCAATCTAGGGTAAACTCCGTGAGAGCCGCTTAAGATGGTATGGTCATGTACAACGGAGACCCATGGATGCATCAGTAAGAAAGAGCGACCACGTTGCCTCAAGAGGTGATTGTATCAATTGGAACTCCAACAGCTCTTGCTCCTTCTCTTCCAAGGCTGCTTGGAATTTTATTCGCCTGAAAGGCCCCTTGGTCCCTTGGCACAGGCTCCTTTGGTTCAAGCATCACATTCCTAGGCATTGCTTTACAACCTGGAGAGTTTTCAACAATTGTCTCCCTACTCAAGCCTTTCTTCGCAGCCGCCAGATCTCGGTTCCTCGTGCTTGCTGCCTCTGCTTGGAACAATGATGAAGACTGAACCATCTCTTCTTTGATTGTCCCTACTGCGACGCAATCTGGAAGGGTGTGCTCCTTAAATGCTTGGGCTGTCCGAAGGCGTATTCTTCCCTTCGCTAGAGAATGGATTTGGATTGATATGACTTTCGCTGGCTCCTCTACTTGTGACACGGTCGGGAAGATGGCTTTCTGTGCTACTCTCAACCATATTTGGATGGAGCGTAATTTGAGAAAATGGACTTCCATCTCTCGGCCTTTCCAAAAGATTTGGGATTCCATTTCCTTTGAAATTAAAGCAAAGCTATCTTTACTTCCCCCCTCTACTTGTAAAGACACCCATAGGAACAGGACCATTGTTCAGTCTTGGGGTCTCTCAAATGTCTCCTTGGTTGCTCCGGCTAATGCTTAGGCTGGCTGGTTGGGCTCTTCCTCTTTAGGGCCTTTTGTAATTTCTTCTCTTCTTCTTTTGGTATTGAAATTCTTATTCACCCAAAAAAAAAGAAAGAGCGACCAGATTCAGTTTGACAGAGCTAAAATGACTATTGGAGAAGTGATAAGAAAGGATATGCATGTGGTAGGGCTCGATCCTAGTATGACTGCAGATAAGTTGTTTGGAGGACAAGGACCCGTGTAGTCGATCCCTTGTAGGGGGATGTTCCTGGGATGTTGCTTTGACTGTTGGTTTTTTTTTTTTTTTTTGGTGAATAAAAATATATTACCAAATTAGGGAAAGTTTTTCTCGGGGGGGGAGGAGAATACACAGGGAAAAAGGGGGGAGAGAGGGGAAAGCTATACAAAGACTCTAGCCCTACAAGCCCTGAAGGGGCGGGCTAAGAGATTGAAAGGAAACATCAAGGCTAAAAATAGTAGCAATGTGCCTGTTCCTAGGAGAGTCCACAAGAGTGCCATGACGATGCAAGTGAAGCTTGTAGCTGACATCAAAGAAGATGGCTTTCCAAATCTTGTCGAAAGAGTGAGAGTTGGAGGTCCATCTTCTAAGATTTCTCTCCATCCAAATATGAGAGATAACCGCCCCTAACACAAGTTTACCTACTGAGTCGCAGGTAAAATTGCCTGAAAATGTCATATCCAACCAAAGCCACTCTCGGGCGAAGGGTAAAGTTCTTCTTCGACAGGGCCAGACGGAAAGAAAGGCTTTTTTCCAGATGGAGGAAAAAGGGCAAGAAAAAAAGAGATGGTTGATGTCCTCAATACCATTCTAACAAAGAATACAAGCAGGGGGGATAGGGATATGATGATGAAGGAGAAAGGCTTGGGTGGGAGGCAATTGTTTAGGGGGTTCTCCAAACATTGAAGCTGTGGCGGGGGATGTGACCTTTAAACTTAACAAGTTTATGCCATAGGACAATGGGAGCACGGGTCCTAACAAAGTCCCAAACAGAGCTGCTGCTAAAGAGGCCATTGGGAGAAGGGGACCAAATAATCTTATCCGATAGAGAGGAGATTGGGGAGAGAGACCCAAACCAAGGAGAGACACAAAGGAAAGGGGGGAGGGGGGAGACCACCGGCTATTGGAAATAAGAGAAGGCAAAGAGGAATGCTTCGGGATGCCAGAGGTGTAGACAGTGCAGGCTCTTAGATGATTGAAGAGGACACCTAAGGGATACCAAGGATCAAGCCATAGAGAGATGGATGAGTCATTGACGATCTTGAAGGACGTGGCTCTGAGGGCTAAAGGACGAAGGAGGAGGATTTTGCGCCAAACCCAAAAGGTATCCGTCGGGGATGGGGCCGACTAGATGGAGTCTTTCTTGAAGAGATAGGAGTAGACCCAATTGACCTAGATGGAGTCATGTTTAAAGGATATTTTCCAGATAAGCTTGAGGATGCCTGCAGTGTTTTTTGAGGAGGTATCTGCCGGGGATGGGGCCGACCAGATGGAGTCTTTTTTGAGGAGATAGTGTAGACCCAATTAACCTAGATGGAGTCATGTTTAGAGGATATTTTCCAGATAAGCTTGAGGATGCCCGCAGTGTTGAAATCGCGGATCCTACGAATACCTAGACCTCCTTCAGATTTGGGGAGACAGATAGAAGTCCAGCTAATAGGGTGGATGAATTTGGAGCATTCTTTGCCTTTCCAAAAGAAGGCATAAAATAGGGATTCCATTGCCTTAATTATGGTTTTGGGGAGCCCATAGATATTACACCAGTAGATGTAGGAGGATTGGAGGACGGATTTGATGAGCTCAACCCTACCAGCGAACGAGAGGAGTCCACCCTTCAAGAGTTGGAGCCGTTTACGGATAAGGTCAAGCATGGGGGTACAGTGATGACTAGTCAACATGGCAGGAATAAGGGGGAGGCCAAGGTATTTGATTGGAAGGGAGCCAAGGGAAAACCCCATAGGCGGAGGAGATGCTCCTTATCAGAATCTGAAACTCAGAGAGGAAGATGTGGGGTTTCAAGAGATTGATTCTAAGACCCGAGAGGCTTTCAAAGAGGTGAAGAGAGGAAATGATGGAAGAGATAGAGGATGGGTCAGCCTTGGAAAAGATCATGAGGTCATCTGCAAAGGCAAGATGAGAGAGATTGAGAGCTTTGCAGTTAGGAATAGGGGAAATGTGAAGCTGGTCGGTTTTGGATTGGATGCTCCTAGAGAGGGTCTCAAGAGCAAGGGAGAAGAGAAAAGGGGGAAAGGGGGTACCCCTAACGAATTCCCACTTTGGATGGGAAGATCCTTGCCAGGGAGCCATTGATGATAACCGAGAAGAAAGGGGAGGAGATATAAGAGTGAATCCAACGAATAAAGGCAAGGGGAAAGGACATCTGAGATAAGACATCATAGATAAAGTCCCACTGGATAGAGTCAAAGGCTTTATGAATATCAATTTTCATGAAGGCAACAGGAGAATGAGATTTGCAATCAAAGCCTCTGACTATCTCCAAACAAAGGAGGATGTTGTCAGCAATGCTTCTCCCAGAGATGAAGGCTGATTGGATGGGGCTTGACTAGAGAGGGGACCACTAGCTGAAGACGGTTAGCAAGGATTTTGGCAATGAATTTATAGAGGAGATTATAGAGGGAGATAAGTCTGAAATCAGACAAGGCCGGGGCCTCTACTTTTTTGGGGTGGATGGCTTTGATGAGGTCATCTTTAATGATGTCCCAGCTAGCTAGGAAGAACCCCATACTAAAGCCATCAGGGCTAGGGGCCGATTAGACTTGTGGGAGACGATCGCTTTGGTGATCTCATCATCCGAAGGGATAGATTGAAGGGAGTCGGAGAGAGAGGGGGGACAAATTTGTTGATTAACCCAGAGGGGAGGGGGGGAGAAAAGGGAAGAGAAGTAGGAAATGGCTTCAGACTTAATGTCATGGACAGAAGTGGGGGGAGCCATCTCTACTGTGAAGAAGGGAGATGGAATTGGAGTTGGAGCGAGCTTTAAGGGTTCTATGGAAGAAGGCCGAGTTGGAGTCTCAAAGCTCTAACCACTTAATCTTGGCCTTTTGCTGAAGAAAGCTCTCGTCGAGGGAGGAAATAGAAGCAAGCTCTAAGAAAAGCCTTTTTTCTTCCTCCGCAAGGGAAGGATTAGAAAGGTCCAATAGGATAGAAGATTGGACTGGGCAGGCTAGAGCGACAATGGGCTACCCGCGAATAGATATTCCCAAAAGTGGACGTGTTCCAAGGTTTAAGGGCTATCTTGGTATTGCGGAGCTTCTTGGCAAAAGCAAGAAGAGGAAGGGAGGGACAAAGGACCAATTTATCCCAGGAATCACGGACTAAAGGAAGAAAGAGGGAATTGGATGTCCACATGTCAAAGAATTTAAACGGCTTAAGCCCGAATGAGATGTAGGGCTGGATAAAGAGATGGCAGGGGCTAAGATCAGAAATACCAGGGAGGAGGAAGTTGGCATGAGAAGAAGGGAAGGAGGACAACCAGACATCATTGATAAGGACACGATCAATTTTGCAGGCAATCCGATCCGAGCCCTCTCGACGATTGTGCCAAGTGAGGGGAACCCGACCATCTCAAATCATTAAGGCCGAGGGCATCGATATAGTCATTGAAAGTATTGGGAGGAGGGAGGGTCAAGGGGTCTACCTCCGACTTTCTCATGACTGAAACGAACGACATTGAAATCTCCACCAACACCCCAAGCTTTGACTACTGTTTTGACTTCTTCCTTTACTTATTTCCTTTTTACTTCCTTTTACTCCTTTTTACTTCTTTTTACTTCTCTTATTTCTCTATTGCTATAGCCTCTATCGGATCCATGTAGCAGACCCCATTTAGTTGGGAACTTGGGATAAGGTTATGGTTGTTGTTATAGTCATGAAATTTTTTAAAAAGAATTAGGAAAAGAGAAGAGGTTGACTTGGAAACGTTATATGAAGGGAAGGTCATGGATTTTGCAATTTCTAAACATCGTTCATCTCATCCATATCTCCAAGTTCACTTTTTGTAACCGAGATTACAAACAGACACCAATAGTGTTCAATTTCCTAACCTCGTCCATTTCCTCCATCTCTCGTATCGTCGGTTCTCATTTTAATTACCTTCCAGTTCTGACTATTATGCAATGTTACCGGTGATAATGCCGCTACTATTCTGGATGGCGCTGTCACTGGTGTTAAGATGCAGTCCAGAGGTGGCTGGATTACTGGCAGTGTGTGACTCTGAAGCATCGGAACTGGAGTTGGGTGGAAACATGGCGATTGAGGTGGGATTAGGAAGATTTTAAATTTAAATCTTTTCCCCCTTTTTATTAACTGGCTAGTCAACCTATTGGGGGCAAAAATGTTTGGTTACAAATTATGTTTGTAACCTTGCAGATGCACCCAAAAAAAAATGTACTCTAGTTTGGACTGATAATGAGTTAGAAATTCAGGATATATTGCTCATGCCATATTGCCTCTTGTACTCTTTTTTCCCCCCATTATTAATAAAGGGAAAAAAAAGTACTGAATATGGTATACAACTACAACAACAAAAATGATCGCAAGTACAAGCTCTGTCTTTTGGCACCATACCTAGCTAACTCATCTGCTAGACCATTTGCATCTTTCATCCACCTAGTGAAAGAGGCAATTCTGGAGAGTGGAGACATTCTTCTTGCCTTATTTGCATCTCTCATCCACCTAATGAAAGAGGCAATGCTGGAGAGTGGAGACACTATGGCTTCTTGCCTTTCTAATTAAGTGCGAGTAATCACCACTGGCTGCCTTTGTTGGAGGATAGCCATTCAAAACCAAGGCTGCATCCCCTTCAATAATCAATTTAGACCATTATTATAGGAAATCAAAAGGTCTTTATAATGTCGTGTAAATTAATCATGAACTTGAAAAATCAAGCAAGAGACAGGATTGCAGAATAAATAATATAGACCGGAAATGGGAGACAATTTATAACTCTGGCCTGCTATATCAGAACCAGCTAGAAACCTCGTTGAATATTAGTCAGAACCAATAGAATAATTCTGCAATTTTCTTTGAAAACTGATAAGTGGTCTGACCTGCACGGACAATTCCTAATAGCACTAAGAAAACAGGTCTGCAGCTCTGGAACTAGAATTCTTGTTGCTGGAATCAGAATTTGACACCAGAATTCTGGAGGGAAGTATACGAGGAAACTGGATGTACCAAATTTAAGACAATACAAATTACTAACTTGAGAGATGTATGAAGAATAATGCAATCTGAGAGTTAGAAGAGAAAGGGGTGCCGCAAAATAGAAAAAATAAGAATAAGGGAAAAAGTGGCCTGTCCAGGAGTGTGTTCCTGCACCCAGACACAAGATGGGGTGAAATGACCGCCCCACCCCCATGAAAGGCTGAAATCCTGCCCCTGTTGATGCTTCCTCACGTACTCCCATTGGCCCCCACATTGGTACATGGGCCACACTCCCGGACAGAGAATGTGTTCCATAAGGATAAATAGCAAGAAAAATAATAGAATAGAAGAGGGAGGAAAGAACACAGCTGAGAAGGAAGATGAACAGAACTAGGAGGGATATCCTTTCAAATTTCCTAAAGTGACTCATAAAAGGACTCTTTTTTGGATGAATAAAATTTCATTACCAAAGGAAGGAAAAAGGAGGGGGGGGTGTGGTGGAGAGGGAACATACCATAGTTATCAAGGGGTCACCTAGGCGTCGCCAAGGAGACACATGGCGTCCAGACGCCTTGGGCGCCTTGTCGCCATGGTGGTGTCGCCTTTCTCTTTTGGCCTTCTAAAACGCCATGACCGCATTCCCGTCTTGATAACTATGGAAAATACAAGCATGAGCCAATTACAAAGGCCTGCTATAACAAGGAAAGGACTAGCAAAAAGAAGGGGAAGAGCCCCAACAAAAACCACACACTAAAGAATGGGGAAACGCTTGGACTTTATAAGACAACCAAAGCCAACCTTGACGAAAGCACTCTATCCAGGATCCATAGTCTCACAATAGAGGACATGACCTCTAATATCCAAGCTAAGAGGCAAAATCTTCTTCGGGCAGGGCAAGAAATAGGCAATGTAGGGATGGTTCTTAGGAAAAGTAGGGGAGTTAGGGTTATGGCGGCAAAAAACTCGAAGGGACGGGGCGCAAGAGACTGGATCGCAGAGGGAGTTTGGGCCCAAAGGTGGGTGGGCCAGTAAGGATGGGTTAGAGAAATGGGTTGAATGGCAAGAAGGAGCTGGCCCATTAAGACCAGCAGGAACAACCACAGAGAAGTGGGTGGTGGGCTGGGCCAGAGAGGGAATGGGTAAAGAAGGAATAGGGACCGCAGGGAGGCCCACCCCAGGGGGAGCATTAGGGGAAGGTAAGATGGGGGGGGGGATCGAGGGACCCAAAAGGACTTGGCCTGCCCTTTGAGAAAGGGGGTAATCCCCAGGCTCAAAGGGTTTGGCCTAGGGGAAATCGACGGAGGAAGGTTACCCGGAAGAAAGATAACAAGGTGAGGGTGAGGCTCCCCAGACTGCAAAAGGATCTCAAACTGTTGGGGCAGCGGAGGATCAGTCGTCCGAGGATATCTTGTTGCAGAGAGCTCCTTTTCAAGTTCAACTACAGGGTTCTACAACAGATTGCGATTGATTGCTCTACTTCGACCAATTGGAGTCTCAGGAGAAGTAGTAAGGTCAGCATCAGCGACAAAGCCTAAGGCTAAAGTTGCAAAACGGTTTCAACCTAGGGGCAAAGCAAAGTTAGGGTTTTGCCCAGTGGACAAACCGATAGGAGAAGTCGAAGCTGGTAATTCTCCCTGTTGATGATGTTTCTGGTAAAGCCTGGTTCTGGTTCTCCCACGGGGGCAACCTGCACCAGATTGTTTCTTTGATATTGTGCCTCGCTGGGTCGTTAGATCACCCACAACGATGGTAGGCACAACAATTGCTTCTTCAAG
The DNA here is from genome assembly GCF_018873765.1 of Telopea speciosissima. NCBI lineage: Eukaryota > Viridiplantae > Streptophyta > Magnoliopsida > Proteales > Proteaceae > Telopea > Telopea speciosissima. The sequence continues at coordinate 159,853 of NC_057919.1, read as the reverse complement.
GACCTCAATGGAGTTCGAGACTTCTTTTGGAGCACAGAGAGATGAGTCATGGCTAAAGGTTTTACAGTGGAGGCAGTGGGGGGGAAGTTTCATTCAAAGTGGATTTCTTGCTCAAAGGAGTGACCATCTCCTTCATGAACTTTGATGAACAAAGGGAGAGTGGTTTCTGCTGAGACATCAACACAAATTCTAGGCTTTCTAGCATAAGCTAGCCTATCCTTCCTCATAGTTCTAATACCGTAGAAAAGAGGGGGGGTACCCACAACAGATCCTACCATGCTAAGACCTTCCGTATACCAGAAATGAAGCGGTAGGTCCACATGGAATGCTGGATAAATCTACCTATTTCAATTGGATAAGGCAGTGGCATTCCTAGAGAAATAGAGGTTTCTTCCTAACTTGCCAGGGGCCTCCTTCGAGAACACGGAGCTAATCGGATTCATCAGAAAAGTTGAACACCAAGAAACCATTGTCCAGAAGAAAGGTGTTAGATATATGGCCAGAATACCGTGGGGGTATTCTGGACCTCTTTTCTTTGTTATTTTATTAGTTTTGTATTATGTGGTTTAGTCCCACATTGCTACCATACAGATGTTTACTGTTTTATTACTCTTATAAATAAAGAGTGCTTGGGATGAATGGATCATCCAAGCTTTCCCTAATTTTAAATCTGTCCACATGGTATCAGAGCAGAATTCGAGTTAGGGACAAAACCCCTCCTTCGAATTTCAGTTTTTCTTCTCCCTCTCTCTTTCGATCTTCTTCTCTTCTAGTTCTCTCTTTCTTCTCCCTTGTTCTCCATTCCCATATAGGGCAGCACTGATGAGGTGATCATACGATCCAGTTGCTGCCCCCATTACCTCTTTTATGCACTATAATTCTGCTCGATAAGGACCTGCCAAGCCTGTCTGCGATATTGGATCTTCAGTTTTTTTGGAGCTTGCTTCTACAACAACTACAAGGCATTAACTCCTTCCTTTGAAGACCACAAACTGCAGCAGGATTTCTTTTTTTATTGGTTCAGTTCTTATCTACAGATTTGAAGACCTCCTTGAGATCGATCCTACTATCACAGGGTTTTTTTGCAAAACCCTGACACCTATCGATCTTGGAGTTGTTGCAGCCCAGTGTTCCTGATTTTTCTGCAGGCTGTTTCTTCCAGTATAGAGGGTTAATTGACCTCAGTTGAAGCCATTTTTCTGCAGAATTTTGGACTCCTTATTATCCTCATCGATTTCAGCAATTCAGGTTTTCTCAAAAAAACCCTGCCATTATCGATATAGGACTCTTCACTGCTGCTGTCTCTGATTTTTGGAGTTAGTTCAGCCTTCACTAAGACATTATTGGACTTCTTTCTGGCGGTATGGGTGACTCTCTCGATTCTTCACTACTTCGGATCAGCCACCTACCGATGGTCACCACAAGACGACTACCACAGCTTCACACCAAATCCTATTAAACTTGATGGCTCGAATTACCTTTTATGGTCCAGTGCCGCCTCTTTTGCCATTGTTGGCCGTGGTCTCACCAGCCATATTAATGGCACTAGTGTTCAACCTACTGCCCCAGGCCCTGCTCAGGACAGGTGGCTTGCTAATAATGGTGTTCTCATGTCCTACTTAATTGGTTCAATGACTACAGATTTGCAGCATAACTTTCTTCTTCTAGACACATTTGCACGATTTGGGCTGCTTGCAAGGAAACCTACGGGCAGCTTGGCAATGATGCCCAGGTATATGAACTTAGGCGAAGGTCCTCCATACCACTCAAGGTGAACTTTCGATTTCAAGAACTATGCTACTCTCGCGATGCAGGCAGCAATTAGACCACTTCTCTGACTTCCACCCGTCTACAGTTGCTGATATTGCTTCCTATAAGAAGCATGTGGACAAGATCAGGGTCTATGATTTTTTGGCTGGCTTGAATGTGGAGTATGATCCAATTCGTGTTCAAGTGTTGGGCCATAAGCCTTTTCCCACACTCGAACAATCTTATGCATTGGTTTCATCTGAGGAGAACCGTAGGGCTGCCATGTTGCACCCGCCTATTACTGATAGATCAGCTCTCAAGGCTGCTGCCCCGACCCCTTCTGCACCTAGTGGCACTGCTTCTCTTGGTGATTCTACTACAGGGACTGTTGTTTGTGAGCACTGTCACAAACCCTATCACACCAAAGAGAAGTGCTGGAAACTTCATGGGAAACCGGCTGATTTTGAAGCTAAACGGGCTGCCAAGACAAAGATAAAGACAAAGACCAAGGCCCATCAGACTGAGACTGTTACTACAGCCCCTACTACTGACACTGGTCTATCCCAGGATGATCTACAGGCCCTCCTACGTATGCTCAGGACTTCCGCTGCTGCTGCCTCTACTACATCAGCTACTGCCAATTCCTCAGCTCCTTCAGGTTCACACTTTGCCCGGTCAGGTATTCCATTTGTAGGTCATTGTGCTTCTGTGGCTTCCCATCCTTGGATCATAGATTCTGGAGCCACAGATCATATGACCGGTTCCTCTAGTCTGTTTCACAGATATTCTCCCACTTCTGGGAAAGATAAGGTCAAAGTGGCTGATGGGTCCCTTTCTTCAATATCTGGAAAAGGACTCATCAACTGCACTTCCTCTCTTCCCTTGTCTTCTGTTTTACATATTCCTAATTTTACTACTAACCTTCTTTCCATTAGTAGTATTACTCGTGATCTTAACTGCAAAGTCATTTTTTTTCCATCTCATTGTGTGTTTCAGGATCTGGACTCTGGGAAGACGATTGGATTGGGTAAAGTGCATGGTGGCTTGTACCTGCTTGATGACGGTCGCTTCTCTCCACCACCATTGCCTTCTCCGCTGCATCAGAACTCCTTGGTCTCTTCTGAACTTTACCAGTGGCACTCTCGGTTAGGTCACCCCCCTTTAGGAATTTTAGCTCATTTATTTCCTAGTTTGGTCACCCTACATACTAAGGATGACTTTTTTTGTGAGGCTTGTGTTCTGGCCAAACAGACACGTTCAACTTATCCTATTTCAAATAAAAGGAGTTCTTCTTGTTTTAATTTGGTACATTCTGATGTTTGGGGCCCTAGTCGCAAGCCCTCTATTTCTGGTCATCGCTGGTTTGTCTCTTTTATTGATTGTCATTCTCGGAACACTTGGGTATATCTTTTGCACACTAAAAATCAGGTTTTCTCATGTTTTCAGCATTTTCATAAGATGATTCAAACTCAGTTCCAAGCTACTCTCAAAATATTGAGAAGTGATAATGGAACCGAATTTACTGAATCACAATTTCAAAAATATTTGGCTGATCATGGCATTATTCACCAAACTAGTTGTGTTGATACCCCTGCCCAGAATGGTGTGGCAGAAAGAAAAAACCGCCATTTGTTGGAAATGGCCCGGGCTTTGATGTTTACGAGGAATGTTCCTTCTCAATATTGGGGGGATGCGGTTCTCACTGCCGCCTATCTCATCAATAGGCTCCCTTCTCGGGTTCTTAATTCCCGTACCCCCTCTGATATTTTACTGGGCCATTCCTCCTTTATTGTCCCTCCCAAAGTATTTGGGTGTGTGTGTTATGCTAGGGATACCAGATCTCCAGGCAAGCTTGAGCCTCGTGGGCTCCGTTGTATTTTCTTGGGTTATTCTCCAACCCAGAAAGGTTATAAGTGTTACCATCCCCCTTCCCGTCGTACCTTGGTAAGTATGGATGTTGTTTTCCATGAGACCCTTTCTTATTATTCTTCACCACCTCTTGAGGGGAGAGTTCTAGTGAAGATGTGCCCTTTGAGATTCCTCCACTAGAGGTTCCTCCGGCTGCTGTCCAGCCTCCTTTGACGGCACCCACGGCTGCTGCCCACCCTCCTTTGGCGATGCCCAACCTCCTTTGGATGATGTCCAACCTCCTCCGGCTGTTCCTCCCTCACCTAATGGGAATCCTTTACAGGGGGAGACCATAGAAAATAGTGTTGTTAATGTTCCTATTCAGGGGGAGCTGACTCCAGTCCAGAGAACTATTGGTGAATTTCAGAAGAGAATTGACAATTCCAACATACTCACCTACACAAGGGGCAGAACCAACAGAGGGCAGTTGCAATCCACTTTAGCACCAATACCCATCCAATTGCCGGCTCCCAGATCCAGATCCTCCATCTCCTGGTAATCCCTCTTCTTCCGACCTACCTATTGCTCACCGCAAAGGTACTAGGACTTGTACTTTACATCCCATATCTCGTGTTGTTTCTTATAGTTCTCTTTCTCCATCTTTTCGTGCTTTTGTATCTTCTCTTTCTTCTGTTTCGATTCCTAAAACTTGGCAGGAAGCATCTACAGATGGAAAGTGGAAGGCAGCAATGTTGGAAGAAATGAGAGCACTACATAAAAATAATACATGGGAGCTTGTGACTCTTCCTCCGGGAAAGAAACCAGTTGGATGTAGATGGGTCTTCGTGGTCAAACAGAAGGCTGATGGTTCTGTGGATCGATATAAGGCACGTCTGGTTGCAAAGGGGTTCACTCAAACTTATGGAGTTGACTATCAGGAGACCTTTGCACCAGTGGCGAAGCTCAACACTGTCCGGGTGCTATTATCCTGTGCTGTAAATCTTGGGTGGGATCTTCAACAGTTAGATGTAAAGAATGCCTTCCTCCATGGGGAGCTTGAGGAGGAGGTATATATGGACATTCCACCAGGCTTCTCGATGACAGGACCAGGTAAGGTCCGTAGACCAAGCGTGCACTTTATGGGCTGAAACAGTCACCTAGGGCATGGTTTGGCAGATTTCACAAGGTTATGATTTCAGCAGGTTATAGGCAGAGTAATGCTGATCACACTTTGTTTATCAGACGAGTTGGTGACAAGGTAACTCTTCTCATAGTCTATGTGGATGATATTGTGGTCACTGGTAATGATGGTGATGCTATCAGGGATTTGAAGCTCCTCCTTGGCCGTGAGTTTGAGGTCAAAGATCTTGGTCCTCTGAAATATTTTCTAGGGATAGAGAGTTGCTCGCTCTTCAAAGGGCATCTTTCTTTCTCAAAGGAAATATGTCCTTGATCTATTGATCAAACAGGGCTGCTAGGTCATCATCCTTGAGATACTCCTATGGAAGCTACTACAAAACTTAGGGAGAAAGAAGGTGAGCCTGTTGACAAGGGTGTTTACCGGTTAGTGGGCAAGTTAATCTACCTTTCTCACACACGACCGACATTGCGATTCTTTGTGAGTTTGGTGAGCGATTCATGCATGATCCCTATTCCTCTCATATGGATGCAGTCCGTCGTATTTTGAGGTATTTGAAGTCTGCTCCAGGAAAGGGAATCTTTCTATCTCCCACGGGTCACCTTAAGATTGAAGCCTATACTGATGCCGATTCGGCTGGTTCTCCTGACAGGAAATCTATCTCTGGTTACTGTTCCTTTGTTGGTGGGAACCTTGTCACATGGCGTAGCAAGAAGCAGAATGTTGTGGCCAGGTCCAGTGCTGAAGCCGAGTTTCGTGCGATGGCCCAAGGAATTTGTGAACTTCTGTGGCTTAGAGGATTATTACAGGATATCGGTGTTGCTGTCCATCTTCCCATGATGCTTTATTGTGACAATAAAGCAGCCATTAGCATTGCTCATAACCCTGTCCAGCATGATCGTACTAAGCACGTGGAGGTTGACCGACATTTCATCAAGGAGAAGCTTGAGGCCGGCCTCATTTGTGTTCCTTTTGTGAAGTCTACTGATCAACTGGCTGATGTGTTCACTAAGGGACTGAGTAGCAAGCTGTTTCATCCTATCTTAGTCAAGTTGGGCATGCATGATATATATGCTCCAACTTGAGGGGGAGTGTTAGATATATGGCCAGAATACCGTGGGGGTATTCTGCACCTCTTTTCTTTGTTATTTTATTAGTTTTGTATTATGTGGTTTAGTCCCACATTGCTACCATACAGATGTTTACTGTTTTATTACTCTTATAAATAAAGCGTGCTTGGGATGAATAGATCATCCAAGCTTTCCCTAATTTTAAATCTGTCCACAAAAGGTTTCAAGGTTTCCTTGGGGTTTCCATTGTTTTCCAAGAGAAAGCTTTGTAATGTGAAAAGGGCGGCGAAAGCCAAGAGAATGGCCTACTAGACAGTTTTTCGAAAGTTTGGCTTCGTCATCGAGCAAACAAGGAGGTCATAGAGCTATTCTGGTAGCACCATCCAGTGAATGGACAATAAAAGGAAGGGAAAGACCCTCTCAAGGGGGAGATGGCATTGGACAGAAAAGAGCACTCCACTGAGGAGGAGGCGGGCTATAGGTGGGCAGGGTAGAGGTATGGGGGTAGGAGGGGTGGGAGATGAGGGGACAGAAGAGGTAAAGGGGGGGGGGGGAAGCGGCATCCCACCGGAAAACTGGAAGAAGAGGAGGCTGTGAATTCACCTAGAGGGAGGGTGAATAGGTGAAGATAGCGGAATATGCTAAATAATGCAGAATTAAAAAATTATCTTAGTAAAGCAAGTAAAGCAAACAAGCAACAAAGATAACACACAAGATTTATAGTGGTTCGACCAAAATTGCCTACGTCCACTCCTCTCACCTTAGAGAGAATTCCATTAAAAACAAATCTTGAGTATGAGCAAGAGGACTCACCACCACTCTTGATTCTGAGCAAGAGGACTCAACCAATCTTGATTCCGAGTAAGAGGACTCAAACTACTTTTGATTCCAAGCAAGAGGACTCAAACAACCATATAAAATAAAATGTTACTAAAATTAGGATTACCTCAACCTTAGATGTATATGCTACCTTTCACTTTGAAGCTTGAAGCTAATTGAGGTAGAGTAGTCTTGACTCTTGAGTATGTGAGCTTGTGATGCTTTGATGCTTATGATCAATGAATGGCTCACTTTGGCTTTTGCAATTAGAGCTTGTGATGAAGTCTCTTAATGATGATTATCAGTAGTCATTAGAGCCTTAAATAAGTGTGTATTTATAGGCTAAGTAACTCTAATCAATATGAAAACTGTCTTAAGATTGGATAGATTTAGACAGCAATAATCCGGTATACCGTTTCCCAATCCGGTATGCCGGATCACCTAATTTCCTTATTGAAACAAGGTACAACGGTCACATTACAACAGTCATAAAGTGATCCGGTATGCTGGATTATGATCCGGTATGTTGGATTTTGATCCGGCATGCTGGTTCATCAAATTTTTGCTGAAATTTAAGTCCTTTATTGGACTTACTTAGGAGATTCCAAAAGGGTTTAGTTTTGGGGGGGGGGGGGTTCCATACTTGGATGGTCACATGTTTAGGGGTCAAATAGCCACCTAAGGTCATTCTAAATGGTTGTATGTGTGCGTGTGTGCATTACATCAATTATGACTTTAACAAATGAATTTACAACTTAGTACAATTCTAAGTCTTCAAACTTCTTCAAGTCTTGAACTTTACTTCTTTACATGAGTATCTTCAAAGAGAGTTCCTCTCACTTGTCTTGATCTTTGACTTCAAAACTTGTTCTCCATTCTTCTTGATTCTTTGATGTCTTTAAAGAATGGACAAGTTCAATTTGCTTTAAGCATCAATCTCTTGAATTGAGTGCTTCCCCTCACTTGATGCTCTGTTCTTATCTATGCATCTTTTAAACAAGAGTTAGTACAACTAACTTATTTGTTATCATCAAAACCATAATGAGTGATGTGTGGAATTTACCCCAACAATCTCCCCCTTTTTTATGATGACAAATAAATAATATCAAGTGATATAAAGAGACAATATGAAGACAATTTATGTTCAAAAGATGAACTACATAACAACTTTTTCTCCCCATTTCTCTCCCCCTTTGGCATTATCAAAAAGTGGGGATAAAGGGAAATAAAACTTAATAAAATGTGGGTCCCCATTGTGTGTTGGGTCCGTCAATGTTGGTATCATACCTTTCTGTTGGTTTTCAAACCATTTGGTTACCATTCCAATTTGGGTATGATTGGGGGTTCCAAGGTCTTTGGTTTTGGGGTGGTCTTTGCACCTTGGGATGACTTCTCTTATTTTGACCATTGAAATGTCTTCTAGAATGGTGGAAAGGTTGCTTCATGTGATAACATTCCCAGATGGTATGTCCCTTCTTGTTGCAATTATTGCATACAACAATTTGAGGGATATAGGAAGTCTTCCCTTTGGAATTGTGTTTATGAACTTGAGGACTTTTCTTCTTGGAATAACATTCCTCAAGAGAGTGTCCTTTCTTCCTACAGTAATTACAAAATTTATTTTTCCTTGCTCCCTTGCTTGCTATCTTACTTGAACTTGGCTTTTGTTTTGAATTGTTATCCAAACCATAGCCTAACCCTTCTTTATTAAGAAGTGCTTTGGATGCATTTCCAAGTAAGATGTCAAGGGTCTTTTTGCCATTGGTAAAAGATTCTAAGTCTTTACACAATTTCTCTTTTTCTTCTACCAAGTTGTTAACTTGAGAAGTTAGAGTTGTGTTTTGGTCTTTGAGGGTATTTATCTCTTTTAAGAGATTCTTTTTAGTAGTAGCTAGTTCCATACTACTTTGGTAGAGGTCTTCAAAAACTTCTTCCAATTCTAAAAAGTCCTTATCTTTATGAGAAGGAGAAGTGGAGGTTACCTCATTTTCACTTTCTTCATCTTCAATAGCCACAAAAGCAAGGTTGGTTTCTTCTTCTTCTTCTTGAGATGATTCATCATCTTCTTCTTCATCACTTGAGTCAAAGAAATGTTCAGCTTTGTAGGCCTTCTTGTATTTCTTTCTGTTTGGACAAGCTCCTCTGTAGTGTCCTGGTTTCCTACACTCATAGCACACAATATCTTTTAAAGAAGAGTCATTATTTTCTTTAATAGTGTTTTTACTTTTTTGGTCTCTTGAAAATCTCTTCTTGTTGAATGTAGCTTTTCCTTTGTTCTTCAGGAATTTTGAGAACTTCTTTGAGAGATATTCAATCTCGTCATCGGATAGTTCTTCTTCATCGTCACTGATTTCATATGATTTGAACGCTACAATCTTCTTCTCCGGTTCTTTTGGTTCAACCTCCTTGGTGTCCAGTTTGAGTTCCATTTCATGGGTTTGGAGTGATCCCAACAATTCATCTAAATTCAGCTTGTCGATGTCCTTGGACTCTTTGATTGCTGTAGTCTTGGGTCTCCATTCCTTTGAGAGGGATCTCAAAATCTTTCGAACGTTTTCACCATTGGAGTAGACCTTCCCTAAACCTTTCAACTTGTTCACAATGTTAGTAAAGCGAGTGAACATAGCATATATGTCTTCATCATTTTTCATTTTAAATAATTCATATTCATTTACTAGCATATCAATCTTAGATTGCTTAACTTCTGAAGTTCCTTCATAAGTAACAGCAAACTTATCAAACATCTCATTGGCGGAGTCACACGTACAAGTTCTATTGTACTCTTTTCTCCTAGAGCACACTGAATGTAACTTATAGCTACATAATTAAGTTGGACTTTTGCTTTGTCAGCTGGAGTCCATTGTCCTCTGGGTTTGTCTATATTATTTGGTCCATTCTCAATGACTTCCCATGCGTCAATGTTATTAACACAAACGAAGTTCTTAAAGCGATTCTTCCAATAGGAAAATCCTTCACCTTCAAAGAAATGGGGTCGGGTAATATTATATCCTTCAACCTTACGATTGACAGAGGATCCCATGGTCTTTAACTCTTAATTAGATTGAAACAATCAAGGTCTTGAGCTCCTGCTCTGATACCAAATGTGAATTCACCTAGAGGGGGGTGAATAGGTGAAGATAGCGGAATATGCTAAATAATGCGGAATTAAAAAATTATCTAAGTAAAGCAAGTAAAGCAAACAAGCAACAAAGATAACACACAAGATTTATAGTGGTTCGGCCAAAATTGCCTACGTCCACTCCTCTCACCTTAGAGAGAATTCCACTAAAAACAAATCTTGAGTATGAGCAAGAGAACTCGTACAAATCTTGATTAAGAGCAAGAGGACTCACCACCACTCTTGATTCCGAGCAAGAGGACTCAACCAATCTTGATTCCGAGCAAGAGGACTCAAACTACTCTTGATTTCGAGCAAGAGGACTTAAACAACCATATAAAATAAAATGTTACTAAGATTAGGATTACCTCAACCTTAGATGTGTATGCTATCTTTCACTTTGAAACTTGAAGCTAATTGAGGTAGAGTAGTCTTGAGTGTGTGAGCTTGTGATGCTTTGATGCTTATGATCAATGAATGGCTCACTTTGGCTTTTGCAATTAAAGCTTGTGATGAAGTCTCTTAATGATGATTATTAGTAGTCATTAGAGCCTTAAACAATTGTGTATTTATAGGCTAGGTAGCTCTAATTAATATGGAAACTGTCTTAAGATCGGATAGATTTAGACAGCAATATTCCGGTATGCCGTTTCCCAATCCGGTATGCCTGATCACCTAATTTCCTTATTGAAACAAGGTACAACGGTCATATTACAACAGTCATAAAGTGATCCGGTATGCTGGATTGTGATCCGGCATGCTGGTTCATCAAATTTGCTGAAATTGAAGTCCTTTATTGGACTTACTTGGGAGATTCCAAAAGGGTTTGGTTTGGGGGGGGGGGGTTCCATTCTTGGATGGTCACATGTTTAGGGGTCAAATAGCCACCTAAGGTCATTCTAAATGGATGTATGCGTGCATGTGTGCAGTACATCAATTGTGACTTTAACAAATGAATTTACAACTTAATACAATTGTAAGTCTTCAAACTTCTTCAAGTCTTGAACTTTACTTCTTTACATAAGTATCTTCAAAGAGAGTTCCTCTCACTTATCTTGATCTTTGACTTCAAAACTTGTTCTCCATTCTTCATGATTCATTGATGTCTTTAAAGAATGGACAAGCTCAAGTTGCTTTGAGCATCAATCTCTTGAATTGAGTGCTCCCCCTCACTTAATGCCCTGCTCTTATCTATGCATCTTTTAGACAAGAGTTAGTACAACTAACTTATTTGTTATCATCAAAACCGTAATGGGTGATGTGTGGAATTTACCCCAACAGAGGCCTACCCTCAGGCCGGTCAAGGATGTCGTAGGTCAGCCGAGGGCATTACCATCGATCCTAATCAAATTGACTAATAGGACTCTTAATCAATCTAATCATTCTCTTTTTTTTTGGGTGAATAAATATATTACCAAACCCAGGAGGGGGCAGGAAAAGAGGGGAAGAGAAATACAAAGGGGAAAAAAGAGGGGGGGAAGAAACAACAAGCCAACCTACGCCGAGGTGGAAGGAAATAAAATAGACAAATCAAGACCCCATGAGACTGCAATATGCCTGATCCTAGGGGAATCCAAAACCGGACGAAGACGGGTACAACTGAGTTTAGAAGAGACATCGAAGGAGATGGCTTTCCAAATCAGATCATAAGAACGAGAGTTGGAAATATGGTAGATAGCAGCTCTAAAGACCAGCTTACCAATGGTGTCGCATATAGGGTACCCAAAAAAGTCATGTCCAACCAAAGCCATTTTCGCTCAAAGGGTAAAGGTCTCCTATTTTGGGGCCATATCAAGGAGAGAGTTTTTTTTTCCAAATGATAGAGGTAAAAGAGCAAGCAAAGAAAAGGTGGGGAGTGTCCTCAATACCATTCCAACAAAGTGCTCAAGCAGGGGGGACAGGGATGTTTCGGTGAAGCAGGAAGGCTTGGGTTGGGAGGCAAAGGCAAAGGGATCTCCAGGCTGTGAAGCTATGGCAAGGTATATGGCCTTTGAACCAGATAAGTTTGTGCCAGGGGACGGTGGGAGCAGGCTCACGAACAAAGTTCCAGGCAGAGCTAGTGCTAAAGAGGCCATTGAGGGAAGGCAGCCAAAGGATCTTGTCCGCATGGGGGGGGGAGGGGGAAGAGCTGGCCAAATCTGAGAGACTATAATGGGATTAAGGTGGGGGGGGGGGACCAGGAGCCTAAGGAAATGAGGGAGGATAGAGAGGAATCTTTGGGAAGACCAGAAGAGTAGACCATCCTGGGGCCAAGGACACAATAAAGAACTCCAAGAGGATGCCAAGGGTCAAGCCAGAGGGAAGTGGTGGTGCCATCAACAATAGAGGAAGAGATACCACGAAGGGCAAGGGGGCAGAGGGCAAGGATCTTGCGCCAGATTCAGGAAGAGTCGGAGGAAATGGCAACAGTCTAGATGGAGTCAGACTTGAGAAGGTGGGAGAAGACCCAATTGACCCAGATGGAATCCTAGCGGGAGGAGAATGCCTGCGGTATTAGAATCACGGATTCGCCGGATTCCCAGACCTCCCTCGGATTTGGGGAGACAAATAGACTTCCAGCTAGTAGGATGGAGGAATCTTGATGAATCATTCCCTTTCTAGAGGAAAGCGCAAAAGAGGTGCTCCATGGTCTAGATGGTGGCTTTGGGCAAGCCAAAGATGGACAGAACGGATACAAACAAGATGACCAACATAGGATAGGAGTTTTCTTTTCCATAGCTGGAGGCGCTTGCGGATATTATTCAGCATAGGAGCACAATGGTGGTTAGAAAGCCTTGCTGGGATGAGGGAGAGACTGAGATATTTAACTGGGAGGGAGCCAATGGAGAACCCAGTCACAAAAGGGAATCTTTATCAGAGTCGGGGATGCCAGAGAGAGAGATTTTGGATTTGATGAGATTAATCCGGAGACTCGAGAGCGACTCAAAGAGGTGGAGGGAATCCATGATTGCGGAAATAGAAGAATGAGAGGCCTTTGAGAAGATCATCAAATCATCCGCAAAGGCCAGATGGTTAAGGTTGATATGCTTGCATTTGGGAATAGGAGAGATGAGATGAAGATCCGTTTTGGATTGAAGACTTCTAGAGAAAACTTCCAAAGCGAGGGAGAACAGGAAGGGGGGGAGGGGGCAACCTTGGCGAATGCCCTCTTTGGAGTGGAAGAACCCCGACTGGAGAGCTATTGACAAGGACGGAGAAGGAGAGGGAGGAGATGCAGGCATATATCCAACGGACGAAGGCAAGGGGAAAGCCCATTTGAGAAAGCACATCGTAGATGAAATCCTAGCGGAGGGAGTCAAAAGCTTTATGAAGGTCAATTTTCAAAAGGGTAGCCGGAGAGTGGGGTTTATGGTCAAATCCTTACAAGATTTCAGAGCAGAGGATGATGTTGTCCGCAATGCTTCTTCCAGAAATGAAGGCGGATTGGTTGGGGCTGACCAGGGAGGGAATCACAGCTTTTATTCTATTGGCAAGCATCTCGGCAATGAACTTGTATAAGAGGTTATAGAGGGATATAGGTCTAAAATCAGATAGAGAGGTGGCTCCATCTTTTTTAGGGATGAGGCAGATGAAGGTCTGATTGACCTGAGCCAGCTGGCTGGGCTTGAAGAAGAAGCTACGAATGGCTTTGGAACGGTCTCCTTTAATAGAATCCCAGCAGCTCAGAAAGAAACCCATGCTGAACCCGTCAGGGCTAGGGGCTTTGTTGGATTTGCGAGAGAGGATTGCCTTAGAGATCTTATCATCGGAGGGGACGGCAAGGAGGGAATCCGCAAGGAGAGGGGGAATGAACTTGTTAATGAGGCCAGGAGGGAGGGGAAAAGGGGAAAGGGGGAAAAGGGGGGAGGATTGAACAGGTTGGAGAAGAAAGATATGGTTGCCTATTTGATATCGTGGACCGAGGATAAGGGAGTGCCATCAGGGGAATGCAAGAGGGTGATGGAATTAGAGTTGAGTCTAGCTTTCAAAGATCTATGGAAGTAGGCAGAATTGGAGTCTCCCACCTCCAACAACTTAATGCGGGATTTTTGGCTCAAGAAGCTTTCCTCAAGGAAGGAGAGGGAGGAGAGCTCCTCTGAGTGCTGCTTCTCCTCCAGGGCAAGCTCCGGGTTGAGGGAGTCAGATTGAAGTCTGGACTGGAGAATGGAGAGATTGGATCTGCAAGAGGAAGAATTGATGTTACAAAAGGTGGAGAGATTCCAGCTTTTGAGGGCTGACTTGGTGTGACGAAGTTTCCTGGCAAGGGCAATGAGAGGGAGGGAGGGGGAGGAGAACGGGATGCGCCAAGCTTTCAAGACAGTGGTGGCAGGGGCAATCAGTCTCTTATATTGACTTAAAGTAAATAGACACAAAACAAAACTCTGAAAAGCTATTTAGTATCCTAATCTAACTCAAAACACTTAATTACTAACTCCATGCACTAGCTTCATCCCACTTTACAGGCTTGTAATTATGCCCGTCATAATGAAGCCCAAGAAAATAATAGGCCCAACCTATAATATAACTACTTAGCTTTTTTCAGCCCATTGACTTTCACCAACATCTTTTGGGCCTTGTAGACTTATGTCTAGGCCTACATGCGGGATCATGTTGACCCAACCAGTCTAACTGATGTAGATCAAAACCTGAAGAAGATGCAAAAACACTGTTCACGTGAACAGTGTCACAGCCCCTTAATTTGGCTTGGTGAGATAATTACTAGAAGAAGCCGTGGGGGCAGTTTTGTCAATGTCTTAGTCTTTTAAACTGAACCGATGGAGACAACTTAAGGGGTGGGGACCACAGACTATGGAGTTCGGCTGCTCCTATTAAGCCATCTAAAGTGGGGTCCACATGATTCAGTTGAAGAGATTTGAAGGCTTTAGAATCAATTAGTATTTAGTAGTGTCTATTTTCATGTCAATCCTAGTTACTATTTTATTTCAGTCAAGTTAATTAGGAAAGTTTCTATTTTTCTTAGATTGAAGTTAATTAGTTAAGTTTCTATTTTCTTCTTTCTTGGGGAGCAAGCTTTGCCCTCCATATATTTGTAATGGCATTTAGAAGCGCCCAACATTTGATTATGATGAATGAAAATATTGCTTTGCTTTGCTGCAAGTGTGATTTCTTCTCAACTTGAGTGATTGACTTCAAGGGCTGAAGGAGCCTGGCTGAGAGAGCCTAATCTATCTATCCCCCGACCTTCTATTTTCTATTTCTCCATGTTCTCTGCCTCTCCATCAATCCCTGACTGCTGCTGTGTACTACTCCAATCATTGAGAAGACCATCCAAGTGCTACTGCTGCTGTGTCATTGTGACTACTCCAATCATTGAGAAGACCATCCAAGTGCTACTGCTGCTGCAGTTCTTCAATTAAGGATCGAGCCATTTTGTTGCTGCCCAGTTGTCTTCCAGATCTGGTACTGGGATTTGTGAAGTTCATATCTCTGCAAACAACCATCAGCTTTAGTTGATCTTTGGAGCATACAACCTTCCCGCCATCACCTCCATCGATCCTCACTTCCACCCTCACTCCGGGCCAACTTCCATAATCTTCGTACTTCCTATTTTCATCCCCAGCCTTCCATCTCCATATTCCACCATTTGAACTGACCCAAATCTGCAAATCAAACTCCCCATACCAAGTCTCACACTCAGTTACTGCAGAGAGCACCAACAACCTATTGTGGAAGGTTTTCTCCTAACCTTCTATTTTGGCGAGTCCTTGATAACTTCACATCAAGCCATCGGAAGTGAACAGAATTTTGAAGGCAGCCTCTCTCTATCATTCTCTACCTTCGATCCAAAAGGGGTATCCATCAGTTGGCTGGTTTGGCTAAAACCCTAACCTTTTTATTCTGCCCTTGTTTCTAATTTGGTGTTATTGCTATTTTGATGATCTGCTACAACCTGTAATCGATCCTACTGTAGTGTGGTTCTTAACTGAACCTCTTCTACATTACTAACTCAACTGCATCATAATGTTTCCTTGATTTCTATTAAAGGATCCACCAATATTTGCCACCTCTGGATTGATCATTGGGCTACCATCAAAATTTTGCTTTACCCAATGTTAAGGAATGGGGGTCTCCAATGATGCTGAACTTGTGGGCTGCGACTTGTGGAGGGAACTACTTTCTTCCAATGTCTAATAATATAGTCAATTGAAATTCCACAGAAATTCAGAGTCCTAAATTAGATTAACTCAGTAGTATCTTGAATAGATTTTACTCATCTTCTGAACATTCTATTGTGCCTGTCTATAGTTGTCCAGTTGACAAGATGCCCAGACATATCCAAGGTGAATGGCGCCCAGAGCAGTTTTAGTCCAAATATGGGGAAAATAAAAAGGGCGTACCCAACGCACGAGGCTTCCACCACTGCGGGGTCTGGGAAGGGTTGTAATGTACACAGCCTTACCCTTGCTTTTGCAGAGAGGCTGTTTTAAGGGGAAAATAAGAGAAATAAGAACTCATACCTGGAACTAGAATCAACACATGGAATGGGGAATATTTTCCTCAAATATTGCACTCGCATTGGGTCACCAAGCAAGCAAAGTGCCACATCTCTTGAAGTGATCTTACTTCAACAGTTCAACAATTGCTTGAATGCTCTTCTACATTGATGCCTTTTGACCCTATTCTGTAATGTTTCTGTACAACACTGTTAATAAAATATTTTTAGTCCAAACTATATATCAGGGCTGAAGAAGCACTATGTTAGTCTTTTCATTATTAAGTTTTGTAACAACTGATGTCGGACAGGTGTGAACCTGTGTGATCCTGCAGGATATGGACCTAGTATGTAACCCAGGAATGATTAAAGAGTCAAGAGAAAGCAGCAAGAATATAATCTACAATAAGAAACAACATAAACAGTAGCAAATGCTTGAAAGCCAACAAGCCGAAAAATTCTTGCAGGAAACCATTAAAAAGGCTCCCACGATTATTTTTACCTCTACTATGGATCTGAGTCTCTTTAATTTATTCCTAATTAGACCATGGCACCTATTATGCTCCAATTACAATTTAATTACTCTTATGAGTGGTAGGTCCTTACCTAAAGGAATATCTACTTAAGAAATAGACTCTAATAAATGGAATTCCTAATCAAACTGAACTTCTTAAACTATAAATCTCGCCACACTCACACTGAATATAAATTGGGCATATGTTTCCTAATTGGGGCAGCAAAATAAAGTTGCACAAAAGTTTACAACCTGCCAAAAATAGCACTAAAGAGAAGGGATGCAGATAAAACACAGAAGTGGGCTAATTTTTGTGGAAATTAGCCTTGGGTTTGGTTCTATACATGTTGGGCCTATGGTACTAGATGCTGAACTATAAGTACTAGATTATGAACTATGTAAAAATCCTCCTTGAATGAGAAACCTGAAAACCAGGTAAAAACACAATTTTCGATTTCAGAAAATTAATGACCTTAAATCAGAAATGAGAGAATGATATTTTATCAAGAATAATCATATAACTGCAAGAATATCAAACCAAAATCAGATATCAGAAATTAGATCAGAACTGGAGATTATGAGAAAATTGACTCATAGTTGGACTTTTAGAAATCGATGGCAGAAACTTAATGGATTAGAACAGTAATAACAGGAACTGTTCATTCATCTTACCTATTTTTTAAGCCCATTAAAGTGGCCTATTATAATAAAATCCCGTTGGACCACCGTCCAACATGTATAGAACCTACCCAAGGCTTTATTTCCACTCAAATAAGCCCACTTCTGTTTGTTATCTGCATCAAGAAGTGATGAAAATAGCCCATGCAGTGGTTTTTTATTTATTTATTTATTTATTTTTTGGTGGGGGGAGAGGGTAATTGAGGTCTATACAATGATGTTAGGGTGTACGCAGTGTATGAGGTTCCTGCCACTGTGGGGTCTGGGGGGGTCATAATGTACGCAGCCTTACCACCGCTTTGCTGTTTCCTGACTCGAACCTGCGACCACTAGGAGTCCATACAATGACTGCAAATCACAAAGTTTCTCATGTTGTTCCATGCGTGCATGATCTCCCTTGAATTATGGAGTTTCTGAGGAAGAGGCATCATTGTTTGAAGCTTGAAACATCCTCCATCAGCAGTGAGGTAAACTGTAAACCATGGTACAGAATGATCTCCAGGGCTGTACAAGCTTCCATCTATGATGATTAGCCTTCTGTTTGTTTTTCGGCAACATCTTTTTTCAGAAGGTCAATGCTGAAGTTTGTTTTTATGTTTTGATTGAATATGGAAAATTTCTCCTTGATTTTTTGGCACAGGCTTTTTACTACAGTCAGGGATTCTCTTGGACTGACATATGATGTATCCTTTGAATTGAATCTTTTTGATCGGCTGAAGCTTGGGTGGTATGTGATCTCAGTAACGTCAACTCCTGGCAAGGTCTGTTTTCGTTCATTGTGCTTTTTGCATGTAATTTCTGTTTCCATCAATTTCTCACAGCACCAATATTTCTAACTTTCAGGTGCATAAAGCTGTAGATGCTTGCAAGAATGTACTTAGAGGTTTGCACAGCAACAAGATTGCTGAAAGAGAGCTGGATAGGGTTAGTTGTTTCTGTCCTCCTACCGTGTCTTTTTGTTATGGAACTCGGATTTAGCTACTTTTTGGTTAGAGTTTAGTTCAAGCAAAAGAAAATTTAATTGTGGTGATTGTGTTTCATCAAGACTAGATCGTGGGTACTTTTCTACACAGATGCTAATGGATATCTGGCCAGTATAAAAGTTAGTCTCTCAATTGGGGGTTCTTAGCCTCATTAGTTTTATTTTTTATTTTTTTTTATCCTTATTATTTCTAACCATTTAGAATCCATCTAAAGTATACCATCCTGGCTTTGCTTAGACTAAGGCTGTGTTTGGTAACGTTCTTCGTCAGGAACGGTTATTTTTTCCGAGAAACGTGTTTTTCTATTCTTGGCCTAGAACGGTGTTCTTTGTTTGTAATTGACCGTTTGGCAAATCCGTTCCAGAAGTGTTCTGAGAATAGTTGTTGGTAAAACCATAGGTCAGAAAGAGAAAATAAAAGAATGGAATGGCTTATTTTATTGATAGGTAAGCCCCTCTATTTATAATAGAGGGGAAATTACAAATAGTCTAAGCTAGGCGATGTGGGACTAAACCCACATAGCCGACATAAGCTAAATACATTTAATAACATAAAAATACCCCAAAAGGACCAGAATACCCCCACGGTATTCTAGAGTACATATATTCTAACACTCCCCCTCAAGCTGGATTATACAAATATTACAAAAAGAAGATCCAACTTGGACTAAAGAAAAAAAGAACTCCATAACAATGCTAACACTCCCCCTCAAGTTGG
This sequence comes from Telopea speciosissima, assembly GCF_018873765.1. NCBI lineage: Eukaryota > Viridiplantae > Streptophyta > Magnoliopsida > Proteales > Proteaceae > Telopea > Telopea speciosissima. Next base: position 140,786 of record NC_057919.1, on the reverse strand, counting down.
CGCATACAAGATACTAATGCCCAACTTGAATAAAATGGGAAATGATAAGTTGTAGCAGAATCCAGCTTCAAGATGAATGCAACTCCCAAATAAACCTTCAAAAACTTGTAAAATTAGATCTTCAAAACTTGGGTAGACTTGATCATTAGACTTTCACCAATCTTCAGCAGCTGTCCAGTGATGAATCTCGCACTGATAATCTTGAAGATAAGTAACTAGGGTAGCGAGCAGATGAATCAGGCAACAGTAAAGATCAAGGAGAGGAAAAAAACAACCCAACTGTAGAACCTCATATAGGCAGGTAATACCAAACATCTTCAAAGCTTTAAGACCAACCTCCCCCTTACGACAAACTCAACCCAATAACAAAGTAGATACCCATTGGCAATGGTAAAACCTTTGACCTTCTATGTTTTGCACCTAGTGTTCCTGCATGTTCTGCTTTCTACAATGGCTGCAGGTATACTGTATATAATCCCCCCCTCACGTGCAGTGCACGTAGACATAAGAGAGATGATGTAAGAGATGGGGCAAAACATAATATTCCAGAATCTTCCAAGAGCTGCCAAGGGTAATGGAAAAAAAAGAAATAGCAAAGAAGAGAACACCATGAACTTCCAAGGTGGTTATAGGTTATGCCAAAGGTATGTTTTGGGAGGTGGTGAAGGGAAAAAAGCAATGGAATAATGAAGTACGGAGTACATAATGCAACACATAAATCTCCAACCATCTTCAAACGATCAAACAAACACTTTAATGGAAACTCCTGCAGGGGAGAAACTCGTAACTCCAATATTCAAATCTGATAAGTACAAAGATCTGATTTGAAGTAAGGAAAGGCTCCAGTCTTCAAGGCTTGATCAATCTTCAAACAAGGAGGAACAATTGTGCGAAAAACTCCAAGGTATAAACGCCCACATGCTAAACAGTACTAACGAAGATATCTGGACAGAAATGAATGGATGTAGCCTCAACAAAACTGGATCAGTTCTGAATCAGTAACAATGCTAGGATTCAAGCTCCAGAGTGTGCCGGATATGAACCAGAAAAGCTCCACATAACTGAATAGGTTCGTAGGTGCAGCCAATAACCATAGTTGTCACGGCGTCACGGCGATCCAAGTCGGTGGAGGGGTGTCACGTCGATATATCGACATGTCGCCTACCATGGCGAGCATGTCGACCATGTTTTATTTTTTATTTTCTCTATTTTTAATGTTTTAATAGATGTATACTCAAGCCATGTTTTATTTTTTCTCTATTGTTTCTCAAGTTTTAAGAAAAAAATTCAGAAATCGAAGAAGAAATCGAAAGAAATCGAAGAGGGAAAGAAGACAGGAAGAAGAAATCGAAGAAGAAATCAAAGAGGGAAAGAAGAAATCGAAGAGGGAAAGAGGGACAGGAAGAAGAAATCAAAGAGGGACGCCATGGCGTAGGTCGCCATGCAGCCCTCTCCAACGCCAGGACGCCATGGCGTCGTGACAACTATGCCAATAACCGTGGAACACACTGTTGTAGTCCCAAATAAGCTGATCTCCAGGGTAGTAGATTCGAGTCTTCCATCACGAAAGAAATTCGATCTCCAATAATAGGAAACTCAGACACAATAATAGGGCAGCAGTATTCCACATAAAGGCAGCAGTAACATATCAATCAGTCATGCTTACAGAAGCCAATCAATAATACCAGCCAGGTAGGTAGTAATGCTCAAAATAACCAGCAAATATAAGATAAATAACCAGACAAATCCATAGGTATTTGAAGCAACCAACCATATAGGAACAAGTAAGAAAAATAGGTTGATAATTGGAGAAACCAAGCCATAAAAATGAACCTGAATTTGTCCAAAAAGAATTGATGAATGATGTTGAAATATGGGCTGAATACTCCTCTAATGGTTATTAAACTCTCCTAAAAAAATAAGCAATAGTGGACTGCCCTAACCCTTAGATCGATTATAGGCAGGGTTTCGTAAAAAACCCTGAAAGGGAAGATCGATTGTAGGGAAGGGGGCTTCAACATAAGTGTTGATGACTTGTCAAAGGTTATGTCTTCTGGTAATAGATGCTGACCACAATTGCTGTAATGGATCTCCAGTTCGAATAACCCATCTCCTTGGTAATTGAGACTTGATTCTTCAAGTGGGAGAAACACCAAAACTGCAGAAAAAGTAGGGCAGCAGCTATCATGTGCAACAGACCTTCTTCAAGCCAGGAATGGTTGAAGTAGAATGTCCTTGATGGTAGAAACACCTCAAAAAAATTCCAATAGCAGCAATCAACCCTAACCCTAAAATCGATATTTGTCAGGGTTTAGAAAAAAACCCTGAAAAGAAGGATCGATTGGGGTTAGGGGTCTTCAAACACTTTGAAAGAGGCTAAAACTGAGGTCGAGTGATCCTTGTAGTTGGAGTAATCATCCCTCCAAAAGGCAGCCAAAACTAAAACCTGTAACCCTAATGTCGATTTGAGTCAGGGTTTTAACAAACCAAAAATAGCAGGTTGAGAAGGTTTTGCTGTAGGTACAAATCCAGCCATCAGATAGTGTCCAAACTGAGGTCGATTAAGGCTGGTAGTAGTAGTAGGAAATTATCCCTGAAAAATTAGTTGCATATGACAAGGGAAGCCCCAAAATCGATTGGAGTCAGGGTTTTCGGTGAGATCAATTTGGGTATGGAGGCTTGAAAACTTAATAAAAGATGGAGAGAAAGAAAAATGGGAAGTAAGGCTTTGGAATAGGGCAGAATAGGGCTGGAAAAGGCTGCATTATACAAATATTAAAGAAAGAAGATCCAGGTTGGACTAAAGAAAAAAAGAACTCCATAACAATGCTAACAATAGTTTTGGAACAGCTATTGCGTTTATTAAACCTATTCTTACTCATTTACTAGTAGTTACAGTAATGCCATTACCTTCATTACTGTAATGTCCCAAACCCGGATAGGGTCTTAGACACCACTCTCACAAGCGTCAACCCATAAGGTTACAATCTTACATTAATAGCTATAAATAAATCCCAGTCTCGCTTACAACATAGCGGAAACATTAGATATTGAATAGTAGTTCAAGTCAAATGTATACATTGGTGGCAATTATCTACAAAGGTGTACAACAAAAATCTTGTTCATGTCGTACATATAATTATATACATCTCATAAACATTTGTAATTGGCTCGTGATTGTATGTTTCCTTCCCCCCCCCTCTTTTCTCTCCCTTTGGTAATGAATTTTTTTATTCATAAAAAAAAAACATTATACATTCTAAAATAACATTGGTCTCAAAATATCCCTCAAGACTCTAAACTTAAACTTTGGATTTGTATAAGCCTTCACATCTGACTCGTCATCTGAAAAATATCAACATATATAGGGTGAGGTTACGCCTAGTGAGGTACACATGATCTTATAGACTTAATGTCACACCCCGGCTCGGTTAATAAAGGCATGGTGTGACTGGATACCAACCGACTTCCAAACAACAACCAGGATTGCTAGTACAGTACTCCTATTCACAATTTATCACAATACAGTAATCAAATGCAGCAGAAAAGAAGTAATTAATAATAATAACAATAATAAAAAGAAGTCTAAGTAATAAACATATTATATTGATAAACTTGCATTTACATTGTGCAATTCTTCAAAAGTAAATACAAGCTCAAAAGTGTAAAGAAGCCACTATATGCCTATCTATAGCAAAAGTATAATATAAACACAAAAAGAAATATAGCCTAGTCCATCAGGCCACATCATAGAAATGCGCACTAATCGCGCACAAATGAAGCATCATGCACTTCGAGCTCCTGCACCGCTTAGTCACTACCGGTGTTGAAGTTCAAAGCTGCAACAACTCCCAATCTTGGTTCCTTGCAACCAGCTATACCTTCTGAAAAAGGGGGAATTCCACGGGAATGAGCTCTACTGAGCCCAATAAGGGGAAACATACAAATATATACAAATAGTCCATGATGCATGTCTCAAGTCTAATCATGTAACTAACAACAGATCTAGGTCTCATGAGTTTAAATGCTACTGTAACAGGTATAATATTCTCAATTCCGGAATTACACATCGGACCCTAGGAATACCACTCTGCTATGGGGGAGACCTGCCTATACCAGAATTACACATCGGTCCCCAGCAAACCCCCAAAGTTAATCCTACTGTACATCCCATTCTGGAATCATCCCTTCGGACCTACTATAGGTTATCCAACACCTCACTCCTATTGGTAAGGGTTATAGCATTGGGTTTATGATATCCTAGCCATATGCACCTTCTAACATGTATGCCATGAAATTTTATAGTAATTAGAATATCAAATCAGTTCCAACATCATCTTTCCAATCTCATACATCATATAATCTCATCACATCATTCATAATAATTATGCATATGCATTAGGGAATGCATCCTAACATCATGCAAACATCTAATGCATAAAAGATAAACTAAACTATATGAACATAACTCTGATATGATGTATGTATAAGTGCAACAAGCATAAATAGAAGAATAATAACAAATACTCTCAAAATAAGGTCAAATCCCACTTACATTGAGTTGGACAATTGTCAATGCCAAAGCAGATCCAACTCACAATTTAACCTCACCAACAGAAGGTTTACAGTCTAGTTTTCTAACATAAAACATGAATTAGGTCAAGTAATAAACCCAGGCCAAAGTCCCAACCTTTTAGGGAAAAATTGGAGGCAGTAGGGGAAGACCGGATGGAGGCTGTTCCAAGGACCGGTTGACTGGTTGGATGGCTATACCTACATCTGGTGGCTGAAACAGTATAGGGGTTTGGGGTGCACTTTCATGGATCTTGCCATGCACAACCTTAAAACCAAAAATTTGCTCAGGGGAGATGAAGAACACATCTATTGGGTCAATTCAACCCAAATGCATGTTGGGTTTAATGTTTTTACAACCACTTACCTAAATTCCTAAGCTTGGGCTGAGATGACTCATGAACTCAACTGAAACCAAAGAAGGAAGAGAGAAATTGGGAAATCTCAGAATGGTTTGACAGCTTACCAAGTATGTGGAATGGGGGAGATGGTAGCAGCCCAACAAATCAACCCTTTCCTAGAGCTCCTCCTTCCAAGATCTAAGTGTTTCAAGCCCTTTTTCCCCTTTCCTTCTTTCTCAAGAGCAGAAATCGATTTATCTTTAGATAGGAAATGAATTCCTAAAACTAAGTATTGGTTATATAGTTAAGTTATTAAGGTTTGTTTGGTTTGGCTAAAAATAGAATTAGTTTGGAAAATTGATTCTCCAACCTAATTAAATGACAATTAACCCCATAAGGACTTATAGTTAAGTCCCGGGAATGATGTCCCGCAACATAATTGTTAACCCGGTCGTGAAGGTACACGTGCAGCTCGCCCCAAACGGGGTATGTGAATCCCACAGGAGAAAATTTAGTTTTCAGGCAATAATACGCAAATAAAACATTAGTTCTATATATATAATAACAGTTTCTTACCTATGATCCGGCCTAAGAGATTGATAGGTTTGTATGCACTCCTCTCAGCATACCTCGCATGCAAAACTTACATGCATGGTGCCGCCAGGTTCCTTTGATTCAATATTGGCAAGTTGGATTGGCTCTTCCGAATCCTCCATTGGTGAATCGAGGGATTGGTCCAAATTCTCAATCGTTAGATCCACAACATTGAGGCAAACATGGTTGCTGAACCTGGACTTGAAAGTACACAAGTTTAGTGAGACCATGTTTTAGAGGCGGATTTCACACTTAAGCATTCAAAAGAACAATAAATGGAACGAGGACATAAAAGGCATTTCATAAAACTTCACTTTTTATTTAATTAGGTAAGGTGTTGGCTACTTAGTGAACTACCATAGTGCACAAACAGTTGAGTCTGGTAATCTACTACAAACATTCACAGGCACTATAGCCCAACACTATAGATGTGCTCTATTCGCATGTGTCCAGACACCGTAGCCCTGGGGAAGACACCTGATCTATATAAACATCATAATAGGCGTCCTCTACTCCCTATGTCCAGGCACCGTAGCCTTGGGAGAGGACCCCTCGTCTATTAAGTAGCATACTAATATAGACGGTGCTCCCATGTATCCAGGCTACTGAAGTCCTGGGGGAGGAACCGTCATCTAATAAACATCATACTAGACATGTCTACTCCCATGTGTCCAGTCACCAGAGCCCTGGGGAAGGACAAGCTCTAATTACATTGTAGGCTACATCTACACCTTGTTCCAAGCAACCGAAGTTCTGTGGCCGATATGGTCGTACACATCATAAGGCCCTCATCCAGTTCATAACCCTTACTGGAAAGGGGTGGTAGCCACGGGGGTATATGAACACAATTACCATAACCATGCATACATACTTCTGTTTTCTTTCTTTCCTTTTCGTTTTCTTTCTATCCATTTCATTTTTTACCTTCACTTGACATGACATATAGAATCATTCTCATACATTGATCATCATATTGCACACATCAGATTTCATACCACAATCATTTTTTTTTTTTAAATAAAAAATTCAATACCAAAACCCCAAAGGCTGGGGAGGAAGAAAGGGGGGATACACAAGGGAAAGAGAAGGGGGAGGGGAACTATACAAAACACAAGCCACAGGCCTATGGAGCCTGGCTAGGAGAACGAAAGAGAGAAGAATCTAAGCCCCAGGTAACAACAATGTGCCTGTTCCTTGGGGAGTCTATCAGAAATCTATGGGGAAGCATATGAAGTCTAGAGCTAACATAAAAAAAGATGCCTTTCCAAATCACGTCAATGGAGCAGGAGTTGGAAGTCCATATACGAAGATTGTGCTCTATCCAGATGTGTGAGATAGCAGCCCCGAACACAAGCTTGCCAACAGTGTCACAAATAGAGCTACCAGAAAAGGACATATCAAGCCAAAGCCACTCCTAGGCGAAGGGAAGGGGCCGTCTGCTCCGGGGCCAAATAGACTGCAAAGCTTTTTTCCAGATAGAGGAGGCTAGGGGGAAGAGTAAAGAAAAGGTGATCAACATCCTCAAAACTGATTAAACCACATCAAGTCATCAAAGGATGAGCTCCCCCCACCTCCCTCCTCTGACCACCACTCCCTCCTCCACCACCTCTCCCACCACCATAAACTCCTGGCTTCTCGTCACTACTACACCCACCGCCACCACTACCTCCAGCACCCAAACAACCACCATCCCCACATCCCCTGCCACCTTCAAAACCATCCCCTCCCCTGGACCAATTTCATGGTCATCCCTGCTATCTCATCCATCCTCATCCTCGAGTTCTGGTCTCTCCCTCCATTATATTAAACCATATTTCGAAGATGGTGCTTCATTCGCCTTATGCCCCAGCAATCTCCTCTCTCCAGAAATTTCAAAATGGCAGGTCGTGCCTTGTGGGTCACTTCTTTGGTTCGAGACCTTCGTTCAACACTGTCAAAGACTCCCTCACTAAGCAATGGAAAGCTCAAGGTTCTTTAGATATTTTCCTGCTCAACAGCGCTGTCTTCGTCTTCAAGTTCTTTTCTGATGAAACCAAGGCCAGAGCTCTAGACGGTGCTCCTTGGCTTGTTGGCCCCATACCAATCTTCCTTCGCCAGTGGGATCCCTACATCTAGCTCCACAAGGTCGACTTCAGCTCCATACCCTTGTGGATTGCCCTGCCAAATTATCTTTTGCAAGAATTTGCATCGATGTCTCAGTAAATCGCCCTCTGCCTTCCTCCATCACCATCGTCGAAGAAGATGGGTTCAGCTTTGAACAACCTGTCAAGTTGGATTAGATCCCTCCTCACTGCTTACACTGCAAAGTTTTTGGGCATCACTCTTGTGACTGCTCCGATAAAGCTCTAGTTGTCGTCCCTGATGATGCTCTGTCTTCTCCTATCCAAGCTGCCGTCGCTGCCCCTGAAGATGTTCCAACTTCTACAGTTCAAGCTGCCAACGTCTCAAGCATTTCTTCTCCCCCAAACAAACAAGTTGGTCTTTCGGCTCTTGTCTCCATCTCTTCTGGTCGTCAACTTGTCTCCGCTGGCTACCCTGCTCCTCCTCTGCCCTCGAGCCTCTCCAGATCTCCCAGCAAAGGAAGGGTAAAAGTGCGCCACCGCCATCGATGACGTTGTCGCGTCTAGCACATCTCTGCATCTTCGCACGCAGGGAAGTCCCCTTGGTTCCTGTGCCTGAGGCTTTGTTGACTTCCTTCGTCGCTCCTCTGCCGCCTGCACTCCACGAAGATGCCTCGATCCTTGCCCCCCAAAGGCTGGCTTCTCCGGCTGCTTCGATCGAGGATGCTCCCATTGGTCTGTCTATGACTTTTGCGACAAAATCAAACTCAACTTTTGCTCAAAGCTCGCTGCAAAACAGATCGTACAAAGTTGGTTTCACCAATTTGGCAACTAAATCCCTCGACAGTTCCTCTACACTTCTGGATGCGTCAAAGTTTAGAGCCTGCAACCGCTGCCTTCCTCTGTTGTAAGTCAGACCAAAGATCTGACCCCCAGAAGCTCCTCTCTCGATGGGTGTCTTGCTCCTTTGTGAGGTAGTTCAAACGATCTTTTTTCTACCTCTTCTCTAGCTTACCCCTTTTTATCACTTTCCAGGTCTGTCCTCCCCCCCTTCTACCAAACCCCCTTGGTCCCACTTCTAACCTTATTCCCATTTTACCCTTGTTTTCTTTAAACCAAAACCACCCTAAGCCCAATCCGGCCCACCATCCAACCAAACCATCTTCATTAAACCAGCTCCCTTCCTTCTTTAACTATACTTCTACCCCCATCATCCCAGTTATACCCCAACCTTACCACAAATCACGATCCTTCCACCTCCACCCTTCATACCCGACCCTTCTCTCCAACAACCCGACTTGCTTCCCAGCCCACTTCACCCAACCACACTTCCACCCCCCTCACCGACTCTGCTCCCCACCATGCCAACCTAGCCTTAACCGTTTCTCATTCCACCAACCCCCTACCCCCATCCTTTGCTCTAACTCTTTTTCCCCCCTTTCTTTGTCTGCTGAGTGCCACCACCCCCCCTCATTGGATTTGATCATCCCCCCTCCCCCTTGGCTTCCACTTGTGGAACCGGTTGTACCCTGGCTGCTTCTGTTATTGCCCGCCATCGCCCCACCCTAGTTTACTTTCGTAGGAGGTATAAAAGTGTTCCCCCTAGGACGTCGATGCCCTACACCCTCTAGTTTTCCATGTCTGCCGGATTTTTTTGGAATGTCAAGGGTCTCAACTCCCTGGCCAAGCACCATGACATTAGAGCCCTCATTAAATCTTCTCGTTCCTCCTTCTGCGCCCTCCTGGAAACTCGTGTCCTGCAAGAGAATGACTCTCGCATTGTGGCATCCATTGCCCCTTCTTGGTCTTTCATCTCCAATTACAACCATTCTCCAAATGGCCGTATTTGGATCCTTTGGGACCCCTCCAAAATTAACATCTCCATCTCTCACTCCTCCCCCTAGCTTATTCACTTACTTCTCTCCCTCCCTAATTCCCCCATCTCCTACTATGCATTCAATAGGGTTGTTGACCGCACCTCCCTTTGGGACGACTAGGCTCTCATTAAAGCTGGAATTGGTTCTCTTCCTTGGGGGATGGGGGAAGATTTCAATGCTGTTAGATGCCAATCTGAGAAAATTGGAGGTCTCCCCCTTGATTTCCAATCTGTCAAGGCCTTTAATGACTACATTGAGGATATTGGTATTGATGATCTTAGATGGTTAGGTTCCCCCCTTACCTGGCACAATCGTAGGGGAGGCAACGACCGAATTGCTTGCAAGCTGGATCGCTTCCTCACCAATGAAGCCTGGCTCACCACCTTCCCTCATTCCTATGCCAATTTCCTTCTCCAAGGACTTTCTGACCACAGTCCTTATCTCCTCTTCATCCAGCAATATTCCTCCTTTGGCCCCAAACATTTTAAGTTCTTCAACATGTGTACCTCCCATCATCTCTATCTCCCTACCATTCTTAAAGCTTGGAGTTCCTCCATCCATTGCCCCTCCCTTCCTCTCGTGGGCTTCGCCAAGAAGCTTCGGCTCACCAAATCTAGCCTCAAAATCTGGAACTCTGCCACCTTTGGTAATCTCCCCTCCCGAGTCTCTTCCTGCCGTTCCAACCTTGCCTCCGTGCAATCCCATCTTCAGTTAGATCCGCATAGCCTTCTGCTGGCTGAGGAAGAGAGAAAGCTTTCTGGTGAGCTCTCTTTCCTTTCCTCTTTAGAAGAAACCTTTCTCCACTAGAAATCCCGTACTAAATGGCTGGAGCTTGGTGATTCCAACTCGGCCTTCTTCCACCGTTCGCTAAAAGCCAGGTTGAGCTCCAACTCCATCACCCTGCTCAATGCTCGAGATGGATCCCCTCTTTCCTCTGTCCTCGATATTAAGACCGAGGTTGCTTCCTTTTTCACCTGTCTCTTCAACCCCCATCTCCCCCCTTCCTCTCCCCTCCCTTCTGGCCTCATCAACAAATTTGTCCCTACCTCCTTGGCTAACTCTCTTCTAGCCATCCCTTCTGATGATGAGATTACTAAGTCTATCTTGTCCAATAAATCAAATAAGGCCCCTGGACCTGATGGCTTCAGCATGGGATTTTTTCTTAGCTGTTGGGATCATCTCAAGGATGATCTCATCAAAGCCATTCGCAGCTTTTTCTTTAATCCCAGTCAGCTTGCCCAAGTCAATCAAACTTTTCTTTGCCTCATCCCTAAACAAGATGGAGCATCCTCTCTTTCTGACTTTAGACCTATTTCTTTCTGCAATCTCCTCTACAAGTTCATTACCAAAATCCTGGGAAACATAATCAAGCTTGTCATCCCTTCCTTGATCAGTCCCAACCAATCTGCCTTCATTGCTGGCAAAAGCATTGCGGATAACCTTATCCTTTGCTCTGAGATTATGCGTGGCTTTGCCTAAAAATCTCACTCTCCCGCCTAATGAAGATTGACCTTCACAAAGCTTTTGATTCCCTCAGATGGGACTTCATCTGTGATGTGCTCTCCCAGATGGGCTTTCCCCCCGCTTTCATTCATTGGATTCATGCCTGCATATCCACCCCCTCTTTCTCGGTTATTGTGAATGGCTCCCTCGCCAGCTTTTTCCAATCCAAAGTTGGAATTTGCCGGGGATGCCCTCTCTCTCCCCTTCTCTCAAACGATAACCACGCAAGGGGGGGAAGCAAACCAAGGGAGAAGATGTAGGGGAAGGGAGCAAAGGGGGCAACGTACCAAGGGTGGAGGAGGGTCCAACCACAGGGACAGGACCAGGTCTAAGATGGTTCGGTCCAAGGGCAGCTCTTAAAAGGACCGGCCTAGAGTGCTTAGTTAAAATGGGGTGAGATAGGTGGGTTGAGAGGGCGGGTTGATGGGTCGGGCCAGATGGGGTGTTCTCTTTAGTGGGGACGAAAGGGGGAATATGGAGATTTAGTGGGGCTAAAGGGATGTGGTCACGTGGGGGGTGTAAGGTGAAAAGGTGTTCCTGGGGGACAGGTGGTGTGGTGAAAGAAAGTGAAAGGCAGTGGCTGGCAGGGGATAAAGCCAAATTTGGGTTTCCAAAAGAAGGAAGAGAGCAGGGCAAAGGCGAAGGAGGGGGAGCAGGGGGAGCAGGGGGAGCCTGCAAATCGGTCTCGCAGAGCTCAGGAGGAGCAGTCGAGACAGCAATGTCACCGTCAGCGTCGGGTTCCAGGGACAGGAGGACGGCGAACCTGTTGTGGTCAACCCCTGAAGAAGTGCGAGGTTGGTGAGCATCAGGAACCTCTCCAATGGCGGGAATCTCGCCAGGGTTGGGAAACTCATCAGAATCAAGGTTTCTTACTGTGTGTTCTTAGTAGAGTACCCATGGAAAATCTGAGATGGGTCACAAAAATCATATAAAATCAGAAGTGGTATGGTGGGGAAAGGGGTTGCAGAGGGGGGTGGTGGCGATGATGGTGGTGCTGGCGGAAGAAGAAGGGAAAGTAGGGGAGGGTAAAATTGAAATAAAATTATATGAAGGGTATTTTAGGGTTTTAGAAATTGTGTACATGCTATGTCATCATTTAATGGCGTTTTTAACAGTTAGGGTACGGTTGATGGAATATTTAAAAAGTAGGGGAGGGCATTATCATTTTTTCAAAACTTGGGTATGGTTGATATTAAGGAAACCTAGAGGGGAGGGGGATGATTTTTTATTCACCAAAAAAAAAAAATTCCTCAAAACTCTTTCAGCAAAGGATACAGGAAGGGGAGACACAGATGTGGCAGTGAATGAGGAAGGATTGGGTGGGGAGGCAAAGGTTTAGGATTTTCCAGACATTGAAAGAGTGTCTCGGAATGTGGCCTTTGAACCAAACAAGATCGCACCAGGGGACACATGAGCTATGGGGTCTAACAAAATCCCAAGCAAAGCAAGAGCTAAAAATACCATTGTGGGAGGGGAGGCAGGTTACTTTGTCCGCATGAGAGGGGTGGGGAGGGGGTAGAGAGGCCTAAACCTGAGTGAGACCGGGGGGGACCAGGAGCCATGAGAGATAATTAATGAGAGGGGAAGATTTGAGGATACCAAAAGAGTAGACCCCTCGGGCACCTAAGATGTTCTAAAGGACTCCAGCAGGATGCCAAGGATCAAGCAAGAGGAAGTGGCACTAAGGGCAAGGGGACGGAGAAGGATCTTGCGCCAAACCCAGGAGGGGTCCACAAAACAGTCTAGATGGAATCATTTTTGAGGAGGTTAGAGGATACCCAATTAACCCAAATCGAGTCCTCTTTGGAGGAGATTTTCTAAATCAGCTTGAGCAGGTCAGCAATATTGTAATCAAGGATAGGACGGATGCCAAAGCCTCCTTCCGATTTGGGCCGGTAGATTGCTGCCTAGCTAATCGGGTGGAGGAATTTAGAGGACTCTTGGCCTTTCCCAAGGAAAGCACAGAAGAGAGATTTCATAGCTTTGATGTAAGAGGATTGGAAAACGGATTTGATCAAGACAATCCTATCTGCATAGGAAAGGAGTTTGCCCTTCCAAAGATGAAGCCTCTTGCAGATAAGATCTAACATAGAGGTGCAATGATGACTAGTCAGCCTGGCAGGAATAAGGGGGAGGCCAAGGTATTTCACGGGAAGGGACCCGAGGGAAAACCCAGTCAAACTAAGGAGGGTGGCTTTGTCATGTTTAGAGAGCCCGAAAAGAAATATTTGAGATGTTAAAAGGTTAAAGCACAGACCCGAGAGAGAATCAAAGAGCTGAAGAGAAGACATGATGGAAGTGATAGAGGAGGGGGAAGCCTTGGAGAAGATCATCTACAAAGGCAAGGTGGGTGAGATTGAGGCTTTTGCATTTGGGAATGGGGGAGATGAGATGTTGGTCAGTTTTAGTCTGGATATTTCTAGAGAGGACCTCTAGAGCAAAGGAGAAGAGGAAAGGAGAGAGGGGGTAGCCTTGGCGGATACCAACTTTCCAAGGGAAAAACCCGGCTGGGGAGCCATTAACAATGGCCAAGAAGAATGGGGAAGAGATGCATGAGTGAATCCAGCGGACAAAGATTGGGGGATAGGGCATCTGGGTCATAATATCACAAATGAAGTCCCATCTTAAGGAATTGGAGGCTTTATGGATGTTAATTTTCAAGAGGGCAGTGGGGGAATGAGATTTGCGGTCAAAGCCCTGGACAATCTCCTCACAAAGCAGAATATTATCAGCTATGCTCATACCAGAGATGAAAGCCGATTAGTTCAGGCTAACTAAAGAAGGAATCACCAACTGAAGCCGATTAGCCAGAATTTTGGCAATGAATTTATAAAGAGGATTGCAAAGGGGGCTAGGTCTAAAGTCTGACAAGGAAGAGGCTCCCTATTTTTTGGTGATGAGGCAAAGGAAGGATTGGTTAATGCGGGGCAGCTGGCCGGGATTATAGAAGAAGTTGCAGATGGCTTTAATGAGATCATCTTTGCTGATGTCCTAACAAGGCGAGAAGAAACCCATACTACACCCGAAATTTCCAAGATACTGAAATTTCATCAAAATATTTTTTCTATGAGTTTTGCTTGGCCATTTGTGGGTGTAAAATGCCAAAATGACCGAGATTTTCGAAATTTCTTAAACGAGATGACAGGAATTACCGAGATTTCTGAAATTTCTGAAATTTTGGAATAATTGCATTTTTTCAATTCGATGTTGCATTTCGTTTCGACTAGACCGAAATATTCGAAATTTCGACCGAAACAAAACAAGATTTTCAACTATGGTAGGGACGTTCATTTGAAACATCAAGGATCATGCAACCTCCAACAAATGATGATTCTTGTACTCAGCAACACCTTTTTTAGCAGGGGTGTCTACACAGCTGGTCAGGTGAATGACGCCTTGCTCACCCAAATAATTTTCAAAGACCTATCCGCATATTCTCGCCCATTATCAGAACAAATAATTTTCATCTTGGCATCAAACTGAGTCCAAATCATCTGGTGAAAATGTTGAAAACAGCGGAAAACTTTGTTCTTATGATGCAATAGGTAGATCTAGGTAACCCGAGTGTGGAAGTCAATAAACGTAACAAACCACTGATAGCCAGTAATAGAAACACAACGGGTAAGGCCCCACACATCAGAATGGATTAAATTAAAAGGTTTCAAACTAATATTATCAGGAGGAGGATAAATTGAATGAGTTTGTTTTGCAAAAATGCAAGCATCACAAAAAAAAATTGTTTAGGTTACATTTTCTAAATAAATCAGGAAAAACTTGGCCAAAGTCTCAGGAGGAGGGTGGCCCAATCTATGGTGCCATCTATATAAATCTGCTAGAGCAACTTTAGCAGAGCCAGGAGGTGCTTGTGTCATCAAGGCTGGGGAGTCTTCAAAATCCAGCCAGTATAGGGCCACTTTACCTTTACCAATCATTTTCTCCGTTACCAAGTCCTGTAACACATAGTTCTAAAACTCGTCCCGACTCGGCGAGATCTTGGCGAGTTTCTCGGTTTTCTGAGAAACCGAAACGAGATGGCATACGGTACATAAAAGTGCAATATATCGCCGAGATCTTGGGTTGACCCATGGAAATGACCCTTCTACTATGTATTTACTTACCTAACTTGACAGAACTCGACATATCTCGGCGAGATTTCGGGTTGACTCATGGAAATGTCCCATCTACTATGTATTTACTTACCTAACTTGGCAAAACTCTTATATGCTTGTTGTGGAGCACTATCTGTAACATTACAACAACACTATGTCATGGGAAGACTATGTGACACTAGCGGGGACTGAATACTTGATTCAAAGTCATATTATGTGATGATAATTGTAACACTGTTAAACAGTTTGATGCATCACTTTAACATTTCTAATTCTTATTTAAGTTGTCTAGCTATTAATTGAATGTTTTGCTTGCTTTCTATTACTAAATTATGTGTAGAGTAGGGTATTTTAGTACGTCATCGCCTACCAACCTATGGTCCAAATTGAAACTCATGTTTGGACTTTGTTTTTACAAAATCTAATAGTACCATTGTGTTTAAATGGCCTAAAATAGGCTCAATACCAAGTTTTAGACCCAAACTAGGTCTAAAACCCACCGAGTTGAGGCTTCGAATTGGAAAAAAAAAAAAATGCATCAACTCGGCGAGATCTCGACTCGACTCGGTTTTTCCAACGGCCGAGTTGGTACCCAGACCCGAGTTTTAGTACCTTGAACACACAATTGGACAGCAGGTTCTAACATTGCTAGATGACGGCTATCTTCTGATTGAACCATAGGCCATAGCATACGCCTGCTCTAGAGTGGGAAAAGGATCATGACTCAGGACACAAGCCCGAATCTGATCAAATTCAATTTTGAGACCTGCCAGGAAAATGTACACATGGAACTTGTCCTCCCGCTGGTGAAACTTCAAGGTATCAACGGCACAAGAGGCAGAAAAATCTTCATAATAATCTAATTCTTGCCACATGCTTCGTAACTCGAAAAATACTGGGATAATGTAAGCCCTTTCTGTTTTGTATCATGAATTTTTTTCTGGAGTTCATAGACGAGCATTATTACCCACATGAGCTTAGGTATCCTTTGCAACCTTCCAGATCTTGGTGGCAGAGTCCAGCAAGAGATGACCCCTTGCAATATTTGGAAGCATGGAACTAAGGAGATAGAACAGTATCAGATAATTGTCCGAATGCCATTTGTTTTGGGCAAGACCAGCTTCTTCTGCCTTCGTAGCATTACCAGTGTGAAAACCAGAAAATCCACGGGAGGCTATAGAGACAAAGCAGGAACAGTAATTGTTTCCATCCAATTTAAAGGTGCAAACAGGACTTGAAGTGCCCGGAGAAGTAACATCAGTAATCACGTCCGACATGGTGGGTGGTGACATAGTTGTCATGGCGGCGCCATGGCGGCGCCATGGCGTCCTGGCGCTGGAGAAGGTTGCATGGCGACCTACGCCATGGCGTCCCTCTTTGATTTCTTCTTCCTGTCTCTCTTTCCTCTTTGATTTCTTCTTCCTGTCTCTCTTTCCCTCTTCGATTTCTTCTTCCTGTCTTCGATTTCTTCTTTCCCTCTTCGATTTCTTCTTTCCCTCTTCGATTTCTTCCGATTTCTTCTTTCCCTCTTCGATTTCTGAATTTTCTTCTTAAAACTTGAGAAACAATAGAGAAAAAAATGAAACATGGCTTGAGTATACATCTATTAAAACATTAAAAATAGAGAAAATAAAAAATAAAACATGGTCGACATGCTCGCCATGGCAACGACATGCTCGCCATGGCAACGCCATGGCGGGCGACATGTCAATATATCGACGTGACACCCCTCCACTGACTTGGATCGCCGTGACAACTATGGGTGGTGAGAGATCAAAGGAATTCTAACAAAAGCCTTGAGAAGAAAAGGCAAGGAAACTCTAGCAAAGAAACTTGTTTCTGTGACAAGAAACTTATATCTCAAAAAAGAGGATAAAGAAGTCTGTTCAAACAGACATGAGGTAAAAAAAAAAAAAAAAAAAACAGAGAACCCTCGGTGGAAAGAAATACAACCGAGGAATGGTGGAAGAGAAGCACTGAGAGGAGTAGGTGCTAGAAGGTGGTGGCAGTTAGGTGGAGCCCAGAGAGAGAGAGACGGAGGCGAGAGAGGCGGTGGCAAGAGTAGGCGGAGGCGAGTGTGGTGGAGCTGAGAGGGAGGCGGTGGTGCTGGAATAGGGAAGAGGTGGCGGCGGCGGCACTGGTGCTTGGTGGTGGCGGTGGTGTTAGACCTTCTAGGGTTTGCTCATTAGGGTTTTTATTCCCATAATGATCTTTGCTCTGATACCATTGCGAAATAGAGAGAAGAATTAGAGAATAATGGCTTGTGACATTGTGTCCACAGCCCACTTTATTTATATTAGACCACAGAACTTTCTAGAATAGGTACATATACAATAATACCTCTAAGGGATGAATAAGACAAAAATACCCTTGTACCCCAAATTACAACATTATCCTTTATGAAATAAGTTTGGGTGTTGATTCCCATCTCCTTTTCTAATGGATGCTCCAATTCTCTTTCAATCGCCACAACCCCGCCATCCTGTTGTCGCTACCCTCCATACCTGCCGTTGGGACAGCCCATTCTGTTGTTCCTCATAAGAGAGATGCTGAGAGAGATGTCTGGTCTCTGGTTGCCTTAAACTGAATCATCATTCACTTAGTACTCTGCTTCCATGGTTTTCTGCACTTATTTTCTTGCTATATTACACGCTTTTGCTATCAGTCGTTTGTTTTTAAGAAACATGCTATGAACCATAAGTTTGTTTAATGGACCTTCTCTTTTTGTTAAATTACTTGCATGCCACCATCTTATTGCTAAATTGCATTTGTACCTTATTCAATAGAGTCTATAGTTCCCCTGATGAAGATGATCTATTTTGTTCAATATTATCTTCTAAATCCCCAGGGTGGGGCAGGTAAAAAGGAAGAATTTTCATGTGTAGGTGGATGTCTTCACAGCCATTAACTGCTTGAAGGTTTTAATTGTGGCAGGCAAAACGTACTCTGCTGATGAGACATGAAGCTGAAACCAAGTCAAATGCTTACTGGCTTGGATTGCTAGCTCACTTGCAAGCCACTTCTGTTCCTAGGAAGGTAAAGCTCGAGTACAACGATGGGCCCTTCAGTATTTGACTATAGCTCTTGGGTTCTGCAGATGACATTGTTCTAATTTAGATCATGTAATTCTTGAATGCCATAGTTTACATGATGAGACCCAAATGTGCATAAAAATTGGCCACGCCTTCATTTTACAAATAAATCAGGAACGAACATATTCTAATTTCAAATGGGTCATGAATTTTATTAACAATATGAGATTTCTGATAATTCATAATTGTCTCAGTGGCATTTATGTACTACTTATTGCCAATGTCGTTGGATGATGCCCACATTTTTTTTCCTAATGGAATTCAGGATATATTATGCATTAAAGACCTTCCTCTGCTGTATGAAGCTGCCACTATCGAAGACATATACTGTGCATATAAGCATTTGAAGGTAGATGAGGATTCCCTATTTTCATGCATTGGAATTGCTGGGGCTGAGGCTGGCGAAGAGATATCCAGTAAGACACCTCTGTGTGTGTGTGTGTGTGTGTGTGTGTGTGTGTGTGTGTCTGTGTGTGTGTGTGTGTGTGTGTGTGCGTGCAACAAACGAGATTCTCATTAACTGTATCAAATCCATAGTTGCCAAGGCATCACCTAGGCGCCACCTTGACATCCAATCGGTTTTTCTGAGGTCTAGGAAACTGTCTCCTTAGTGCAAGGCGCTGGTTTAATTTTTTATTATTCTTCTTCTATTCCATTTATTACGTTTCTATCGGTACCGAACTAGGTTTGGCACTGATTTATGCCAAACAACATTTAAGTAAAATGACTTTGTAGTTTTCTCTCCATTTACTTTAGATATTATTATTCATAAATAAGTAAACACCTTCCCCCCCCCCCACCCCACCCCCTGAAATGAATCTAATAAAAGTAGTTAAAAATTCAAATTCCAAAAGAATAAAAAGTCAACTCCCTAGGTCAAGAACAAAAACCGAATTCTTGGTTGTAGGGACGATTTCAACTTTCAAATGCTAGGGTTTTTCTCAAATCTTTTTTTTTTTTTTGGATGAATAAAAATTTCATTAACCAAAAGAGAGAGCCCCGGAGGGGATACAAAGAAGAGGTTAAAAAAACCCCGAAAGCACAAAGAGACAGCCAAATACAATCCTCAAAGGGCAAAATTCCAAGAGGATACAATATGCCTATTTCTTTGGGAATCTGAGAATCGAATAGGAATTGCTGCAAGTTGGAATTCCAAATCTGATTAAAGGATCAGGATTTGGCAGTCTATCTTCTAAGATTTCTTTCATACCAAATGCGATGAATTGCAGTACTAAAAGCCAATTTACCCACTCGGTCATTGAAGGAAGAACCACCAAAAATCATAGCCACCCAAATCCATTCTCTATGGAAAGGAATAATCTGCTTCCGAGCTGGCCAGCAACGAGCAAGCAGCCAAGTCCAGATCTTTGAGGAGAAAGGGCATTTGAAGAAGAGGTGATCAATATCCTCCAGGCCAGTCCAACAAAGAGTGCAGCAAGGGGACTCTGGAATGTGTCTACTGATGAGGAAGGCCTGAATAGGAAGGTAGTTTCGAAGGGCACTCCAAAGGGTGAAGCTGTAACGGGGGATGTAACTTTTAAACCAAACAACATTGCTCTAAATGACTGAATCTCCATGAGCTCTGACAAGATTCCAATCAGAGTTCAAACTAAATAAGCCAGACTGGGAAGCTGTCCATGAAGTGATGTCACCCCTTCCAAGGGGGGGTTCTGCGGAGGAGAGGAAGCAGCCCAAATAGGATCCAGGACCTGAGGAGAGGGGGAGGGGGGGATCCCAGGCAGAATCTGTAATGATATGCGAGACCAAGGCAGATCTATCAGAGCCAAGTCTGTAGATAGTTCTGTCTCCCACCTCAGGAAGAAGCACACCAGTTGGATGCCAGTTATCCAACCATAGCCCTGTAGAGGTCCCATCATCAATCAAAGCAGTAATGGAGCGTTGAGCAAAGGGCCTAAGAGTCACAATCCTTCTCCAAACCCAAGAAGCATTTGAGGGAATAGGAACAACCCAAATGGAATCTGTTCTGAGATATTTGTGGTAGATCCAATCGACCCATATACTTTGATGCTTAGAGGCAATCCTCCAAATCAATTTTAAAATACCTTCTGTGTTTAAGTCCTTGAAGCGCCTAAGACCCAATCCCCCTTCCTTTTTTGGGAGGCAAACCGAGGCCTAAGAGGTAGGGTGGAGAAATTTGGAAGAATCCGATCCTTTCCAAAGAAAGGAGCACATAAGGCTTTCCAATTTTGCAATGATCGACTTGGGAATGCCAAAAATACCTAACCAGTATAGATAGGAGGCCTGGAGGACAAATTTGATCAGCCCCAAACACCTCGCTAAGGAGAGGAGTTTGCCTTTCCACAGTTGGAGTCTCTTACAAATGAGATCAAGCATTGGGGTGCAGTGGTGAGCAGTCAGCCAGGAGGGGTTCAAGGGGAGGCCCAAGTATTTGACTGGGAGGGAGCCAAGGGAGAAGCCCGAGATCTGGAGAAGAGTGGCTTTGAGATCCTCTGAGATACCCGATAGGAAGAGGAGGGACTTTGAGAGGTTGACTCGAAGGCCCGACATAGACTCAAAGAGGTTCAAACAAGATAAAGCTGATTGTACAGAAATTGGGTCAGCTTTGAAGAACAGCATGAGATCATCAGCAAAAGCAAGGTGAGTGAGGTTAAGGGCTTTGCATTTAGGGATGGGGATGATGAGCTTCTGGTCAATGTAGGATTGAATGCATCTGGAGAGGACTTAAAAGGAAAGGGTGAAAAGATCAGGAGAGAGGGGGCAACCTTAGCGGATGCCAGAAGAGAAAGAAAAATAGCTTGTTGGACTACCATTTACCAGGACTGAGAAGTGAGGAGAGGATGTGCAATGGTAGATCCAATTAGTGAAGATGGGGGGAGGGGGGGAACAACATTTTATTTAGAACATCAACAATAAAATCCCAGGGTAAAGAGTCAAAAGCTTTGTGGATGTCCACTTTCATAAGGGCAGAAAGGGAGTGGTTTTTCCTGTCAAAGCCTCTAACAATCTCATGGCAAAGGAGAATTTTATCTGAAATGCATTGGCCGGGGACAATAGCTGACTGGTTGTCACTAACAAGGGAAACAACAACTAACTTGAGACGATTTGCCAAGATTTTGGCAATGAGCTTGTAGAGGAAGTTGCAGAGGGAGATGGGGCGAAAGTCAGACACACAGGATGCTCCTTCACACTTGGATATGAGACAGAGAAGAGTATTATTGATGGCATGGACCTGGGAAGGGTTGAGAGAAAAAGCTTTGAATGGCTTCTGTGAGATCATTTTTCAAGATGTCCCAGCAAGCAGTAAAGAATCCCATATGAAAACCATCAGGACCAGGAGCACGGTTTGCTTTATGAGAAAGAATGGCTGAGTGGATTTCAGATTCAAAAGGGATGGACTGGGGGGAAGGGAGAAGGGAGGGTGGGGATGACTTTGGAAATGAGATTTTCAAGAATAGGGGTGGGAGAGGGGGAGAGAAGAGCTGCTAAAAAAAAGTTACATTCTTAGATTTGATGTCCTCTACAGCAGTGATGGGGCCAAATGGAGAGTCCAAGGAAGTGATGGAGTTAAGATTGGTTCTGGCCCCGAGGGATCGATGAAAAAAGGTTGTGTTAGAATCACCTAGCTCAAGCCATTTTATGCAGGATTTTGGCGAAGGAAATTTTCTTCTTGGGACAAGAAATCTTGGAGCTGGAGAGAGGTGGAATTTTCAACTTCGGCAAGCTGAGGGTTATGGAGATTAAATTGAAGGCGGGATTGGATATAGGCTTGCTTTGCTTTTGCAGTCAGAGACAAGAGTGGAAATGTTGCCAAAAGTAGAGGAGTTCCATCTTTTTAGAGCCTCTTAACATTTCTGAGTCTAATGGCAAAGGAGGGGAGGGGGGAGATAGCAGGGGATTGGCTTGGACCAGGCTGCAGTAACCTGAATGGTTTGGGGCCAAAGGAGACAAAGAGTTGAATGTCAAAAGTAATAGGACAGTTGTCAAAGATACCTTGAGTGCCAAAAGAGACATGAGAAGAGGGAAAAGAACTGAGCCAAGCTTCATTATCCAGAACCCGGTCCAACTTACAAGCAATCCGGGTGATACCAGCTCTGATGTTGTGCCAAGAAAATCTTACCTAACCATCTCAAGTCATTCATTCCAATGTCCTCCAAACAATCATTAAATGTATTCACTGAAGGGTCCAAAGAACGAACACCCCCTTTCTTTTCATGACCAAATCGGATGACGTTAAAATCACCACCCAAAGCCCATGGAAGGTTCCCAACCTGGAGAGCAATATGGTGGAGATCTTCCCAAAGGGCATTCCTATCTTGAGCAGAGTTTGAAGTGTAATGGCGGTGAATAGGAACGGATGGTTACCAATTGGGTCTGAGGCTTTAAAGTCAAGGAATTGGGAAGAGGAAGAAAGGAGAATGAGGATGATGGGGAGGGCTCCCAAACACCAAAGGCGGCCATTTGGATGATGAGAGTAATTTGAGATGATGGACCAAAAAGACTGCCTACCACCTGCTCTAGAGGTACCAGCTCCTCCACTACTACTTACTCTCTGTCTCTCCTGATCCTCATAATAAGAGGCTTTGCTCCTTAACTGTGCCTGTCTCCAATCCCTAGCCTCTTGCTCAATCTGTATATCATCAGGAACATAGGCAGGATCATCACTGTCATAGTTGTCACGATGTCTAGGCAGCCTAAAGCGCTAGAGAGGGTAACAAATAGGGCGACACCAACAAGGCGGGCGACCAAGGCGCTTGGAAGCCTAGGCGACGCCTTTACAACTATGATCACTGTAATCATCATAATCAACATCATTATAGCCTCCCACTATATTCCTCATTGCATCTTGAAGTTCTACCCTTGCATTTTCCCTATGAGCCTTCCTCTTACTCCCTACCTTCATGTACTCAATGACAACCCTAGATACCTCAACAGGGACCATATGACATAATACCACTTCAGGAGAATTCCCAGCCAGATGTTGTTTAAGTCTAGTGGCCCCACCTCCCAAAAACTTCTGGTGAAAGTAATTGCACTGTGTTTTTCTTTTATCCCCATCAATTAGCACTTCGTGCAACCATGCAATGTCACCCCTGGTGCACTAGGGCGGTCTTTGCTCCCCATGGGCCTGGCTCTGCTCCCCCTACCTCTGCTCCCCCTGCCTTTGCCCCCTTGCCTTTGTCGTCTATAATGGTCTGCCATAATCTGATTTGTTTACTGTTACAATTACTGTCACCAGAATTGCATGTTATTTGTATTTAATTGATGCGTCACAAGAGTGAAGTTTTTTCTTGTTTTCAATTGTTTCACAATCTTGTTCATACCCAGTTCAATGCCCAGATTCAAATTCTCCATAGTGATAATGGGCTAGAATATAAGGATGGTGCATTCCAGGCATATCTTGCAGTTCAGGGCATCATCTACAAGACGAATTGTGTTGACACTCTTGCTCAGAATGGGGTGGCCGAACGCAAGAACCGTCATTTATTGGAGGTGGCAAGGTTGCCCATGTTTGCGATGAATGTCCCACCACAATATTGGAGCAAGGCTGTCTTGATTGTTGCTTACCTAATCAACTGCATGCCTACTGTCGTTTTGAATTTTCAGTCCCCTCTTCAAGCTCTCCAAGGGTCCAATACCTTTCTTCTTTTTTTTTTTGGATGAATAAAAATTTAATTACGAAGAAAAAGAAGGAATATACACGCTCGAGGGTAAACACACCAAATCCTTGGCTAACTAGGCAGCAGAATGGAGAGAGGAAGTCTGCAGGAAACAAAAATGAGCCT
Organism: Telopea speciosissima; assembly: GCF_018873765.1. NCBI lineage: Eukaryota > Viridiplantae > Streptophyta > Magnoliopsida > Proteales > Proteaceae > Telopea > Telopea speciosissima. The sequence goes on along the minus strand of NC_057919.1, from coordinate 116,873 downwards.
GTTCCTTGGGATATCCAATACCTTTCTTATTCCACCAAAGGTATTCGGTTATGTGTGCTATGCAAGGAACTACCAGAATCCTAGTAACTTAGAACCACATGGATTGACGAGTGTGGAAGTTATAATTGTAAACCACGATCGAATCTATGAAAGTATTGGTTTATACATTCCTCTTAATCTCGACTTTAGGGATAATTTTTTTTCGCTATCTTTTTTCGAGAACTGCCTAAATTTCCGACTAAAAAATATGCCTAGATACTATGTTCTATGAATAAAGGATCTAATTGATAGAAGAAGCACCATAAAGATCCATTAGCCAGGTTTTGGGCCGAAACAATAAGAACTGCTTCCTTATGTCATCCTATGAGATAAAAGCAAGGGAAGAACTTGCATCAGTAACTCAATTTCAATTCAAACATGGGTTTGATTCACACTCTTAAGTTCTGAGAAATATTTACCATCCGAAAAGAGGAATAAACGGAGTCTTTATCTACAGAAATGCATTGAGAAACGACAGATGAATAGAACCTTTCAATGAGATGGTGCTTTTTCAAATCTCTCAAAATGGAATTTGTTCCAAACATATTTGCCATGGTTCCTTAAAAAAGAGTGTTCATGGGATATTCTCCTATCCAGAAGGGCTACCGATGTTACCATCCTCCATCTTGTCGCATGTACGTGACTATGAATGTAACTTTTAATTAAGTTGCGGCCTATTTTTCTCTGGCATCTCGTCAAGGGAGAGATTCTCCATGGGTTGGTAATGTAGTCCTAGATAGGTAGGAGACCTACTAGGAGCCAGATAACAGGATCAATAGCAAAAAAGGGTTGCTGGTTCGAATGGACAGCACTAGGTTTTAGGTTAATTCTAGGGTTTAGGATGGGAATTTGGGAATGGGTCTTATATGGCTTTAATATGCAGGTCTAGGGGGTTATTATGGGATAAAAATAATTGGATTTGGGAAGGTTTTAAAATTCTGCAATTCTGGACAGAATTGAGTTGCAGGTTTTAGGTTTAATGGAGTGGAGGAATGGAAGGGTTGTAGAGGAGACAAAGGGCTAGGTTTAAGGTCGAGTGTAGGGAGAGGTGTGGGGAATGTAGGCTGGAAGTAGGGTTTGAAAGTGAAGGCTAAATCTGGAGTTATGGGGGAATTCTAGTGGAGGTAGGAATGCAGGTTTAATGGAGAATTAGGGTTTGATGGATGGAGGGGATTGTGGATTAGGTCTAAGAGAAGATGAAGGATGATAGAAGAAGGTTTAAAATAAGAAAACAGGTTCAAACTCACTGTATTGCAGGACAATGGCAGCAGCTTGATGAATGCAAGGAGTCGCAGGAGTCCACCTACCTTTTACCACCTTGAGATCCACAAGGATATACACTCACAAAGAGCAGCAGCAATGGCAGCAAGCATAAAGCTAATTTTTATTAATCAAATTCGTATGTAATGTTGGCCTCCCTTACAAACTTATATAGAAGACTCAAAAATTGACTTAGACACTAAAAATGAATGGCCTAACCCTATCCCTAACCTATTAGGTAACTTAAACTGACTAGGAAACTAGAATACTAAAGGAAATAGACTCAAAACATGGCTGGACTTATAGAGTCCTAGTCCAGCCCAACTTAGATCACATGACCACTTAACCAAGTCACATGATCACTTAAATTGAACCAATTGGATGCAACCAATTTGAACCGGTTCAATTAGAAAACATAAAATAAACTAAGTATTGGGTTAATCCCGTATGCAACCTATGTGGCCACTTTTAGGCCCATAAAAGTGGCCAATTACATTAGAAACCCATGGGATCAAAGGCCCAACATATATGTAACCCAACCCTAGACTTATTCCTAATAAAAGAAGCCCAGTTTGGTGATAAATCTTCATCAGTTGGTAACAATGTACCTCATATGCCTTCTCTTGTCGGTAGTGATTACTCTCCTATTCAGGGAGAGCCTCAATCTATTGTAGTGGTTTCGGCTCTTATTGTTTATACCTGTCAAGCTCGTGGGAAGCAATAGACACCAACACCTCTGCCCGATCCTACATAGTCAACTGGATCCTCTTGCATCAGATTCGCCATTTTCTGGTAATTTCTCTCTTAAGTCTCCTTTTCCTCTTATTTCAGGTCCTTCTCTAGATCTTCCCAGTGCTGTCTACAAAGGGGTTAGAACTTGTACATAACACCCTATTTCTCAAGTGATTTCATATGAGTCTCTTTCCCCATCATACCATGCTTTTGTCTCTTCTTTGTCCTCTGTCTCTCTTCCAATACCCACAGTGGAAGGCCGTTATAATTGAAGAAATGCAGGCTTTGGAAAAAAAAAATGGCACTTGGGACTTGGTTCATCTTCCTCCTCAGAAGAAGAATGTAAGTTGTAAGTGGGTATTTACAGTCAAACAAAATGTTGATGGCACTGTGGATCGATATTGGTTGCTTGAGGGTTCACGTAGACCTATGGGCTTCAAGAGACATTTGCCCCGGTTGCGAAGATGAACACTATCCTTGAAATCTTGTCATGTGTAGTTAACCTTGGATGGAATTGCAGCAACTGGACGTGAAAAATGCATTCCTCCATGGTGAACTAGAAGTAGAGGTATACCTGGAATGTCCTCCTGGTTTTGCTACTCAGAAGACTCATGGGAAAGTATGCAAACTGAAACGTGCCTTGTACAGATTAAAGCAGTCCCCTCTAGCTTGGTATAGGAGATTTCATGGTGCAATGGTATCTTTTGGTTACACCCAAAGCAATGCTAATCACACCCTCTTCATCAAACGATCTGGATCGAAGATTGTACTTTTTTTATCCGTGGACGATATTGTGATCACTGGCAGCAACACCGAGGAGATTACTCATACCAAATTGTATCTTCGGAAGGAATTTGAGATGAAGGACCTCGGCCGATTGAGGTACTTTCTTGGTATTGATATTGCCCGTTCTACCAAAGGAGTTTTTTTTTTCTCAACGGAAATGCACCTTGGACTTGTTATCTGAAACGGGCATGTTAGGGTGCAGACCTTCAGACACTCATCTAGAAATAAATGTTCATTTCTTTAGCATGGCTGGTGATCCTGTGGATAAAGGGCAGTATCAACGGTTGGTTGGGAAGTTGATCTATCTCTCTCATACTTGACTAGACATAGCCTTTGCGGTCAGCATGATTAGCCAATACATGCATTACCCTTACACATCACATTGGGTAGTTGTGATACGTATTTTACGATACTTAAAGTTTGCCCCAAGCAAAGGTATTCTTTTCTCTCCTCATGATCATCTGTGTATGGAATCCTTTATCGACTCTAATTAGGTAGATCTCCTGATGATCGACGGTCTACATCAGGTTACTGCACTTCTGTTGGAGGTACTATTGTTACTTGGCGAAGCAAGAAACAAACTATTGTTGCAAGGTCGATTGCTGAAGCTGAGTTTCGTGCCATATCCCATGGCATCTGTGAATCAATGTGGCTCCAAGGACTATTGAAAGACTTGGCTGTTCCTAATCTTTACCTATGATGCTTTATTGTGGCAACAAATCTGCTATCAGTATTGCTCACAATCCAGTCCAGCATGATCGCACCAAGCATGTGGAGATTGACTGCCATTTCATCAAAGAGAAGCTGGTACAAGGGCTGATTTGCACTCCTTTTGTCAAGTCTAGAGAGCAGTTTGCTGATTTTTTTAGGGAATTAAGTAGTAAAGTGTTTGGTCCTCTTGTGTGCAAGTTGGTGCATGGATGAGGGTTGTAATATGGGGTTCAAGGGTATAATTGTCCATAGGGTTTAACTTGTGTTGCCCTAGGGGCTCTATTGTCTTTGTACTCCTATCTTATTATTATAAATAAAAGTGGGCTGTGTCTCACAATTCCCAAAACCATCAAATACTTGAGCCCATACACATTTAAACTAAATAACTAAAGCCCAAAATTTGAAGTACCCATCATAATATTTATCCCCTTGTAAAGAAATGCATCAAAGTCCAGAATAAACTGTTGGAGATGCTCCTGCATCACCATTACTTGTTCTAATCCCGCATTAGAGGCTCATTGTTAGATTTGTGCTAGGATGACCCTGGGAAGATGATTATTTCATCATTCCTGCATCAACATCCTGAAAGTAACACATGACAGATAAGATATGACTTCACTACTCTTTCAAATGTTTCTTTCCTAACTTTGTTTTCAAAGAAGACTAATAATTCCTTACATGAGAGGATAGAAATTTTATCCCCCAATGCATGATTGTATATCTTTGGTTTTTATTATGTTGCAATTTTTTTGGTGGAACATACTTTAACCGTGCACTAGGGTGTCCTGAACTCTTCTGTTTGTCCAATCAATATGCTGCATGGTCAACAATGGTTCCCTGTTTTGGATTTCTTTTACTTTGCATGCATAATGTGCATATTTATCGTGTGGGTGGGGGAAGGGTTTAGTGGTATTTGATACAACCGAGCTCACACACATATAATGTGTTATGGAAGTGTCCGTAGCATTGACACTGATGAGCATACACCAGCAATATAATGTGTTCTGGAAGTCCCCCCTCCCTATAGAAAGAAGGGGAAAAAGCAGCCCTGTTGAATATATATATCTTATTCTTACATTGTTATTTCACTGTTTAGCATCCTTAGAGGAGGAATTGGACACAGGCCATGAGGGAGTTGTAGCAATTGGGCGTGGTCTGTCAACAATGACGCGGCCTACAACGTGGACCTCAAGTTGACTGTATCCTGTGGTGAAGATATCTTGAGCTTTTTGGAGGTACACTTCTAATGGGTTTCTAGTTTTTTAGCACACCTTTAGGGTGCAAGGAGAAAGATTATTGTTGATGAGAATACAGTCAGTCAACTTTGTTTCACTTCCAACTTTTAAGTGAATGTATTGGTTCTGGGGCTATAGGATCTGTACACGTCTTGGGCGGTCGGGCAAGGGCTATATGCGAAAGTTTTAGCCAAACTGATCATAATTCTACTTTCTGGGGCCTTCAAATATACAAGTAGATACACAAATATTCCACAGTTGTGGAAATATATGTTCACACTGATTTTTGTTCCTTTGGACCCAACCAATAGTGGATCCCATTAAAGAATCGGCTATGACGCCAAACTTGAGATATTGTCTTTATTTTATTAGTTACTGCTACTTCAGAATCCTGTGCTTCTTTAAATTTAATGGGTGGTTTAATCCTGAGTGCTCTGTCTTAAATTGATTGGGGGCTTCTAAGGATTCATGGGGGGGCAAAAAGGGAAAAAGTATTTATTTTGCAAGCTAGAGAGGAATTGAAAATTCGGTCAATTTGATGGTCTGCATGTGATAAAGTTGGAAGTAATTGGGTAACTTGTACATACGAGCCAAGGATTTGTGGTCTTGTATAAAATTGTATAGAATTTCGTGAGATTCAGTATTCTTAATTGATGAAAGAATTACCCACCTACTGTAACAGGAATTTGAAAATTCGGTGATGAGACCTTATTTTTCTCAAAGAAATATAACAAAATATTTACACATTGGGTAAGAAATGAGGTTGGAGATTGTATTCTCGAAATTGCATCAGTTTAGGCTCTGTATGGCAACATTTTTGTTTTAAAAAACTGATTTTGGGTCTGACACAGTTGTAAGTGTTTCTGTGTTTTTTGACGTTTCTGGGTTTTAAAATGTTGTATGGTATCATTGAAAAAGAAAATGTTTTTGTAACTAAGAAGAAATAGAAACTTGTATGGGTTGCACTTAAAAAGTTGTTTAGATAGTACATCCATGAGTTTGAACCAATTATTATAGATATATGTAGAGTTGAAATAAAACATAAACAATCATAATGTATATTATCATGTTCCATATCAACAAAACAGTTGTAACATCAAGTACAAAATACTTTGGTCGATTTCTTCGTGGTGGATGAGTACGAATGTTATTCTTGTGAACATTACCCTCAAGTTTTATTAGATTTCTAGTAGTGTTGATCCAAGCCTGGCCTTGTGAATTCTAACCAAAAGGCAACCTTGTTATCGCTTATTCTACATACACAAGTTAACTTTGAAGGGATGCAAGTCCATTTTCAGATGAATTGAATAATTCAGTCTCGCAACAAGAAGTAAAGAGTATTAGGTGGTAAAACACTATTAACCGTCACAACTTGTGAACCTGTTAATTTCTTGATTAATACAACTGTAAGGAAGATACATGGGCATGTAAACTATGTCAAATGAAGCAAGTACAAAGCTAAGGAAAAAGGATGAGATTGCCATGAAGAAATCATATGATAACTGATGGATGTATGGACAGTTTCATCATTTAATCTATTGTTTTCGACTTTAAACTTTGCCAGGCCGAGCCAACTTCCATGGAGAGAGAGAGAGAGAGAAAGAGAGCTGTCTTGCAATGGCGAACTCTGCAAGGGCGAGCCAACTTCCAGGGAAAGGAAGGAAAATCTTGAGCGACCTGTTGAGCATGAGTCAATAGTCAATTCAGCTGTTACTTATGAATGCACCTTCTATTGAATATGGACTAATCCAGGTTAGACAATTGGGGGAGGTTTCACATATTGCAGAACTTAAATTGTTCTCGGAAGTGGAGCTTGGACCAGATTTGCATCCCGTTCCTTGACAAGATAAAAGACAATATTCTTCTTTTCTTCAAGCGATATGACTCAGAGAAAGAAGAGTTCCGATATGTTGGAAGGATTTCAGTTAAGGGTATTTGTAAGCCAATGGATATCCTAACAAAATTAAATGAAAATGGCTGGCTTTGCCCCAAATGTAGTAGGGTTTAGGGTTTAGGCTTTGCCCCATGTCTTATATCAGTTTCCACTTCTGGGCCCTCCAGGTAAAATAGAAAATATTCTTCCAGAATGCGAGTTGTTTTATAGTATGAAATTAACTGATATGTATAAAAATACGCCTTTACACGTGTCGACACACCCTCACAGCTCCACTGACGATACATTGCTATGTGGTCCACCCCTCATTAAACCCATTTGCAACCGCCATACCTTCCAATCCCTTCTATTGACAGCTCATCACGATCGACTCTATCCAGAGTCAGCCATGCTATCTGTCCAGCCAAACCTAAACCAATAACCCTGGAAACACATATTGACCCAATAAACTCATAAAACCCTTAAACCCAATAAGCCATTAATCCTAAAACCCAATAAATATATTTTCACAACATTGGTACACAAGGTTGTACATTATTTTCTCGTACAAAATAGCTTCTTAATCAATTTCATTATTAATGATGTGAGGGTGATAGACTTGATTGTTGACGAGTCAGTCGGATTATTATAGGCAAATAAATTCGGATGTTGTAATTCAATTTTTGAATCGGTCAAAGTAATTTATATTAACTTGGTGTAGACAACTGCTTTTAAATAATAGACTATTGATCATCCTTTATTCATCAATATTGCAGATCTGTTCCTCCAACTATCCAGCCCTGGTCCCCCCTGACCCCCCCCCCCCCTTTATAAAGCTAAATTCTAATGCATCTTTCAAGGATGGTCAAGGGGCCATCGGGTGTATTTTAAGCAACAGTACATGTGAGCCTTGCCTAGCCTTCTTAGCTCCAGTTTCTATCTCCTCCGCCCTCCAAGGGGAAACTCTCACTATAAGGAGGGGCTTGCTGTATGGTATATCCGAGGACATTGAATTCTTACTTGTTGAATCGGATTGTAAAGAATTGGTGGGATATTTACAGCAGGGTATCCCTCCTCCTATAGAAATTTTCTCCATAGTTAAGGACATTTCCTACTTATCTTCTTATTTTAGGTCATGTTCCTTCTCTTTCATCTCCAGGGAGACTAACAGCGTGGTTGACCCCCTGGCCAGGAAGGCCCTGTCTTGTTCGTGTGAGACAGTGTGGCCTCTTTCCACTTCATGGCTTTCGGAGGCTTACAATTCGGATGCTATGTGCTCTACACGTTTAAATAAATAGTTTTGCTCTTTACCAAAATATATATATATATATATATATATATATTGCAGATCTGTTCATAAAACCCTGTAATTATCAAAATTCAGACCCGAATCCAACATCATTCCACTGCCAAAGGGACAGCATTTCAGTACATAAAAGACAATATTGCAAACCTATACATAAGACAACTGTACTCTTAAATGAATCCAAACATAACTACATCAAATCCAACATCATGTATTGATATTAAATTATACATCATTAAATATCAATAGATCACTTGATGAAACACCCAACCTAGACATCAAGTTGTTTCAATTCAAATCATCAAATACGGTACAAGTTACTGTTCTAGGCACATTAAATCAAACAATATACAATATTTTGTGTTACCACCCCATTAAAATGCCAATACATGAGTCAACAGATATATTACAAACATCTCTCAATCTTCTCTACTACCCCTACAACATGACGCAATTTTTTTTCTTCAGCTCAACCGCACTGAAGGCATCTAACATTTTTTTTAACATTCTTGTTTGATTTTCCGAGCCATTAATCGCTACTCTAAAATATACTTTCATAAACTCATTTGAAGCCAAAGGACCTTCAGACGTGGATGTCTTCGCGCAATCAAATGAACTACACTTACGTTGGGAAGAAGGAGCTTCATACTTTGAGGTTTCATCGTCTATCCAAGCGAACATTCCACACTCATTGTCTGCAACCTGTAGTTTAATTCAAATAATGTTAGAAAAAACAGAAAACAACTTAAAACCAACTTTATTTGTTATAAAGGACATACAAATGTATAAGTTGGTATAGTATTCATACCGATTTTGATTTGGGACAACACTCGAACACCCGACCTTTGCTTCTTTCAGTTTTTTAAGTTCTAACCGTATATTGTCCATTTCCACAGTCACATAATCTAAATTGATCTACCCACAATAAGAATTGGTATCCTTATGTACATTTGTAAAATTCTCAACCTCTATTTTTTTCTGGCCTACAAACTTCAATCTTGCAACTCTTACCGCATAATTCACAAGTAGCAACGTTTTTCATAGTATTAGTAGAAGTCATCTGGTGAATTGATTAAAACAAAAAAGATGAATTATTTCAAGCAAAATCAATGAGATTCAATATTTAATTTTAATCAAAACAAGCTGTTCCAGATAGAAATATCTCTTTACCTATTTTGTGCTTTCTTTAATATATTCCCAGAACACATACAAAATGGATGAATGATCAAATTCCTTGTTGAGCATAAATTGATACATTACATATGCATAATTTCAGGTCTACATAAAATTTATCACTCTATGTAAAGGTGACACGGAACAATTGGCATGAGACTGAAAAATTAGCATTTATTCCATCAACAGAACTTTATATGCGCAAATCTATGACCTACAAAATGTCAGCATAGCTCAGGCCATATGGAGAAATTTTTCAAATGCAACTTCTTAAGCATTACCAAACAAAAAATTTTAAGTAGAAGTATAATAGAAATAATATGCATTGATTCCATGATTAGAATTTGTAAGCCATAATTAGAATTTTTAAGCCATAAACTTCCCCTAAAATTTTCAGCTTCTCAATACCAATAATATTACACAACAAATAAATGAATGGTGCAAATCTGGGATGGATGAGGCCTTAATGGGTGGAATTATCCATGGGAACTGATGTTGTTTGAACCTCCAGGGTGTTTGGGGGCTTGGCTAATGGAATCTGAAGGAACTGTGTAAGGGAGGTGCATTACCTCTTCATGATCACCCAGGGATGACAGTGTTAAGCAAAGTTTTGTATGGCTCTGTCTATGTTAAAGCATATGATGTGAGCATAAATTCGTACAGGATCGCAAATAGACTGATCAAGAACACAATCAAATAGTGACAGAATCGATCGAGGGAGCATACCTTCTTTAGGATCCATGGAGACAACGAAGAACGTAGCAGAATAAACTTTAATCTCCCTTGAACCAAGGATCTTCTCCTCTAAACTCCCCTTTAGCACTGGCTCAATGGTAGAACTTTCAAGTCACCATTCTTCCAGAGTGATGTCGCAATAATGTGAATGATCAGGGTTTAGAGGAGGGACCTAGCTTCCCTTTTATACAGATTCCCATTAGATCTTTCCATTACAGATCTAACGGTAATCTGTGAGCCCACACTAGCCAGTCCATATTAGATCCCCAAAATATTGCATATCTGCCTTATTAGACCAACCCCATATAAATAGTAATTGCCACAATTAATAAAGCCCACCTAATAGGTAAGAATATAAATAAAATATTCTAACATTCTCCCACTTGGGCTATATTAATTGTAACCAAAGTTAGAAAACCAAAAATTCCATTTTTGTTCAAAACATTTTGAAAACCTACGCGCACCTTTATGTTGGTCTAGAGATAATTCTCAAGGATCAATCCCTTCACATAGAGTCTTAAACACCGAATCTTGGTAGTAACTGCATCTTTTAAGCGACACAAGACCATCCATAGTCACGAATGCCCTTAACTCTACTGAAATGGATGCAATATGGTAGTGTAGCAACTAAATGACACTTTATAGATAATCTTTTATGTGTCATCTCTTTGTCAGTCCGATTCTCTTTCCTTAAGTGACACAATGACACAATAGAGAAAACTTTATGGCTTCAACAAACCTGTATGTCTTACATTTAGTAACTCGAGTTTTACTTTATGTGATACAAGACATACCTTGAGGCCAATAACTAAGTGCCCTGGCCTTTGCTTAAGGTTATCACGTACCTTAAGACTTTAAAACTTATATCTATATATATATATATATATATATATATATATATATATATATATATCATATCAATAATAAAAACACCCATGTGTTCAAAAGAACCTGTATGCAATGACAACTAATATATATAAGCCAAAGTTTTACCACACAGTAAAAAATTCACAGATGAATAGAAATTTCATTTTACAATGGAGCAAAGAAATAACTCCCACTAACCAAGCGCATCTCATAATGCACCTGAGCCCATGTTTATGACATATCTTTCAAAACACAAGGGCGAAGACCTTTGGTTAGGGAAGCTGTAACCATATCATCTGTACCAATATGCTCCACTTCATTGTCACCTTTCTGTACTGTCTCCTTTATGGTCAAATACTTGACCTTCATGTTCTTAGACCCTCTAAGTCCTTTATTGTTGTTTTATAAACAACACAGAAGAACTATCATCACAGTATATCTGGATGGGTCTATTCACAAAATCTAAAATGGTCAACTACTTTATGAGATTCCTGAGTCAAATAACCTAAGTAGCAGCCCCATGACACGCTACAAACTTTAACTAATATACTCGAAGTGGTTACCAATGTCTGTTTTATACTATTCCATGATATTGCCCTTCCTGCCATCAGAAAACATAACTAGATGTGGACCTCCTATCATCCTCATAGCCAGTAAGATCGAAAACTGTATGACCCACTAGCTTGAGTCTAGGATCGTGTCTGTATGTTGCATATAATCTTTTGTCCCCTTCAAGTACCTCAATGCTTTCTTGGCAGCAACCCAGTGGCTAGGACCAGGATTGTACTGATATCTGCCAAGAAGACCCGTCACAAAGGCAATATCTGGTCTGATACAGACCTGAGCATATATGATACTACCTAGTGCGCTAGCATAAGGCACCTTATTATTTTATCCCTCTCAGTTTCATTTTTCTGGGCATTGTGTTGAGCTCAGTTCGTCACCCTCGAGAACATAAACATTCCCAGGTTTGCAATCCAGCATACTGAACCTCTCCTGAATACGATCAACATAAGCCCTCTGAGAAAAACTTAGTAAACGGCGAGAACGATCTCTATGGATCTCAATGCCAAGGATAAAAGAAAACTCACCTAGGTCCTTCATGTCAAATTCCTTAGATAATAGTTGTTTTGTATTATGCAACATCCCTAGGTCACTGCTAGCAAGCAGGATGTCATCTACATAAAATATGAGAAAATAGAATTTGCTCCCACTGACCTTGTGATATATACACTGATCTACTTTGTTTTCCACCAAACCGAATGAAGTCACAACACTGTCGAACTTCAAATACCTTTACCTGGAAGCTTGTTTGACACCGTAAATAGACTTCTTGAGTCTACATAAGATGGTCTGAACCATCCATCGTAAAAACCCTCAGGCTGAACCATATAGACCTCCTCATCAAGGTTTTCATTCAGAAAGGCAGTCTTCATGTCCATCTGATGTAATTCCATGTTGAAATGAACTACTAATGTCATTATCCCCTGAAAGAATCCTTCGAAGAGACTGGAGGAAAAATCCCGTTATAGTCTACTTCCTCTCTCTGAGTGAATCCCTTGGCTACCAGTCTGGCTTTAAACCTCTCAATCTTACCTTCGGAATCCTTTTGGTCTTGTACACCCAATGGGCTTACAACCTTTAGGTAAATCAACAAGATCCCAAACACCATTATGTTTCAACAATTGTACCTCATCTCTCATCATATATAACCGCAAATCTAACTGAGGACTAGAAAACAACGCCTGAATAAGTAACTAGATGAACCACACAGCCTATGCCATAGTCATGTTCTCCCAGATAGACCTCATAGATAGATAGTATAATTGAATTTCTCTGCCTGATGGATTTTCGTAATGGTGCCACCACTGTCTCACCCTGAATCTGAGAAATCTCAGCTGGAACTGCATCAATGATATGATTCTCAGACGCATCCTGATGAAGAGGAATCTCATCACGTGCTACATGAATGCCAAGGACTGTATCAATATCAGACTCCTGAACTCCAGCAGGTGTAACCAATGGCGTAGTATGCCCCATATCCGTCTGAATAGGTAGAAGAACAGGTATTGATGTACTCATTATATCACTATCTTGAATAGTCTGAGAACAATCATTATTTTCGGCCACATCAAATTCCAGAAACTACGTTGTTTGTGGTTTCATAATTCTAGTGCCTCCGCAGGGATTATAAAATTTATATCCCTTCAAATGATCTGGATAGCTGACATAATAGCAATGAGTAGTCCTGGGATCCAACTTGTTCAAAGTCGGATAATATAGTTTTACTTCTGCAGGGCATCCCTAAACTCTAAGATGGTTTAAACTGGGTTTAGTGGCTATATGGTTAAGGATATAAATGATAATTTTCAAAGCCTCTCCCATAAGAACTTAGGTAAATTTGCCCTATTAATCATACTCCTCACCAGTTCCTTAAGGGTGCGGTGCAGTTATGCCTTTCGGCGACACCATTTTGCTAAGGACTTCGTGGCATAGTAAACTGACTAACTATCCCAGAGTCCTACTAGGTATTTGGTAAACGGGCCCTTAAGCTGTCCAGCATCGTCATGTCTGCCATAATACTCACTCCCACGACCGGATCTAACAATTTTAATAACTTTCCCAGGTGTTTCTCAACTTAAGTCCTAAAAAACTTGAAGTAGTCAAGAGATTCAGACTTATCTTTAATTAAGAACAGATAGCCATATCGGAAATAGTCATTTGTAAAAGTGATAAAAAAAAATTTAACACAGTGTGGCTGAATAGGGACCACTAATGGCAGTATGATTGACCTCCAACAGGTCAAAACTACAGACTGTAGTTTTCTTCTTTATTTTTGGTCATCTTTCCCTTACAACAGTCTACACAAGTTTCTAGATCACTTTCGAGAGTATGTAGGACGTCAGACTTTATTAGCCTTTCTACTCTAGCCTTAGAAAAATGACCTAACCTCTTGTGCCACACTGTGAATGATCGTTCTTTAGGTAAGGGCTTTTTGAAAACAACGTTTTCATTGGGAGACTAACACAATCTATACAATCCATTGGACATAATGCAAGAACCATACAGTTCTTTATTTTAAAATGGTAACCACCAATGTCCAACACTGAAATCGAAATTAAATTTCGCCTGAAGGATGGTACATAAAAGGTGTTCTTTAAAGTCAAATTAAAACTAGAAACTAGTAATAAAATGATATCTCCCACAAACTTTACGTCAACATAGCCATTGCTCCCTATGACAAGCCTTGATTCATCCTGATTTGGCATTTTTCGGTTTATGAACCCCTTGTATGGTAAAGCCAAAGAATCATTACCTGATGGCTTGGGTTTTGATAACCAAGTCTTCTATTTGTTGCAGTCCTTCTCTATGTGACCCTTCTTCTTGCAAAAGAAACAGCGATCACACTCTTTCTTGAAAGAGTCTTTCTTGGGTCCCAAATTGTTAATCGGGCCGGACTCTTTATTGGTAGACTTTTGAGTATGGTTTTTAGACTTTTACTCTTATGGGATTTGGAAATAAAAAGGACAGTGATGGATTTATCTTTCTTTAGTTTCTCTTCCTCATATACAACCCTAGAAATAAGGTCATTAATACTCCCGACTCTATCTTGGGAAAATAGTAAGTTTGATTGATGTTAAATTCAGAAGATAGAGTATCAGGAAGAGGAATGTTCAAGGCCTTGAGTCTAGTTTGGTAATCAACCATTCTAATAATATAATCCCCAACTCCCCCAGAACCATCATATCCCATATTAAATAGCCCTAGCAGAAGCCACCCACTATTAGCATTCGATGAAACTATGTATCTGATGGAAATTACATCTAGCAATTCTCGGGCAGTATATTTATCAGGCAGACCACTTTATGATATTCTTTATAGATAGTACAGTTAAGTGATTACTCTTTTCCCATGCAGAATGCACTAAATTTTTTCATCTTCAGTACTATCAGTTATTAGGTTTACTGGCCTATCCATTACAAGGGACGTATGCACATCTACCATTTTCATGGCAAACATAATGTCCTCTTGCCACTTCTTAAAATTTAACTCAATAATCTCAATGGTAACCATATTATTGTTGACAGAAAAAGAAGTGATAAAAATCGAACAATGTATATTATTAGCACAATGTGAGTAATGTGTAACTTTGGAAACTATATAAATACACATTTTAGAAAGTTCACAAGCATCACCATGTAAACACCTTTGGGCAAAATTCATGATATGCAGTTGTAATACCCCCCTCACACACATCAGCGGCCATGAGAATATATTATAATCATCGATAATCTACCACCTTTGGGTGTATAGACTTCTTGGGCCAGTCAATCTTCAACCATATGCTGCATGTGTGACCCTCTAAGAACCAATACACAATCATCACCTTTGGGTGTATAATTATGCATTAGAACCAAATAAATCCCTTTACCATATAAGACTGATATTCCATGAACCCAACCAAGAGTGTCACTTTTGGCGGTCACCTCTCAATTAGATCCACAAAACTCTCTTATATAGGGATATACTTTATGTTACTCACAAACCATAATGTATGTAATTTTAGAATGGATGACAAGGGGCTAAATTGTCAAAAAACTACAACACATGCCAATCACATTGTTCGAAAAGGTTTGGGATTGCAAAAGCAATCAAACTTAATTAACCAAAATTGCTAGATTACATAAAACAATTATTCTAACAATATAGAACTGGCAGAAATTGCAGAATCATAGCAGAAAAAATCTAAAATTAACAAAAAGATTCCAAAAATCATGCAAAATGGTGGAAAAGTAACAAAAAAACCACTATTTTTGCAATTTTGACAAATCCTGAGGCATCAAATATACCCAAGTGACCTATCAAAATGTAGGGAATTTCGAGACGAATCCAATGGTACCTGAAACGCCCCAAATGGAGCTCCCACGCTCCCTCACGCGCCAGTCAAAGTTTGCGCGTGCAAACCACGCGCGGTCAAAGATTCCAAAACCAAAACAGAATCAAAATCGGGTTCAGGGCATGATTCAACCGCGGCTAGGTTCGGTTCGGTCCAAATAGTCCACCCATGTAAATCGGACCGGTCAACGGGTCGACAAGACGAGTAATTGGATCGACCCGATGGGTCGACGAGTTGGGTTCCAGGGTCGACCCGGATGGGTCAAGTTTCGGGTTGACCCGAATGGGTAATGCTCTCGGTCATGGGTCTGACCCGAATGGGTCGCGGGTTCAGGGTCGCGGGTCTTACCCATATGGGTCGGTCTCTGTTGACCGAGTTGACCCATGGGTCAGGTCAAAATTCCTTCTTTTAAAAAAAAAAAAAATCCAACGAGCGAGTGAGATCACCCGTCGGAGTCCGCCGACAATCCACATACCAAAATGCTCACGACGCCGAGACCTTCAACCCCGTATGGCTGATTTCAATTTTCGTCGACCGAAAATTCTGATAGTGACCGAAAAACGTACGGATTCGACAGGAAACCCCATAAAATTTTTGTCCAACAAATTGATTCAAAACCACAAGGAACAAAAGTCACAAATCAATCCATATGGGTTCATAATCAAGTCTATAACAGCTCTGATACCACATGTGAGCATAAATCCATACAGAATTGCAAATAGACTGATCAAGAACACAATCAAATAGTGACAGAATCGATCAAGGGAGCGTACCTTCTTTAGGATCCATGGAGACGACGAATAGCGCATCAGAATAAACTTTAATCTCCCTTGAAGCAAGGATCTTCTCCTCTAAACTCCCCTTTAGCACTGGCTCAATGGTAGAACTTTCAAGTCACCATTCCTCCAGAGTGGTGTCGCAATAATATGAATGATCAGGGTTTAGAGGAGGGACCTAGCTTCCATTTTATACAGATTCCCATTAGATCTTCCCATTATAGATCTAACGGTACTCTGTGAGTCCACACTAGCCAGTCCATATTAGATCCCTAAGATATTGCATATCTGCTTTATTAGACCAACCCCATATAAATAGTAATTGCCACAATTAATAGAGCCCACCTAATAGGTAAGAATATAAATAAAATATTCTAACATATGATTGCGTCAAGGTGGAGAAGTCTCATAACCATAGAACAGGTGAGCAGTTATGTTCTACAATCAAAACATAAATTTCAACTAATGAGATTGAGTTATATGCAGATGAATACAAAGCTAATTTAAGTTTTTTTATTTACAATTGTTTCTTCTTACTGACATATATATGAAAATTAATTATCTTGGGTTTGGGTTGTAGTGGGATTAGCAACTAAAGCTATACATGACATTATAAGAGCTCCAACTGAACCAACAATTTTGTTCCTAACTACTTGCCAAGTGAAACAGATTTGTCAACAGTTCTACTCCAACTAAACCAACAGTTCAATCTCAAGTTGAACAGTTCTGATAATGGATCTATTATCTACTACATGCCATGGTTTCAACCTGTTTACATTTATTACAACTCCCATTTCCCTGGACCTAAAATTGGCATTGATTGAACAGTAGTTCGTTCAACAACCATACTTTCCCATTCCCCATCTCTCCACAACCCATTATTGCACCTGCATATTTCCCCACTTCACTTTTTTATGGATAAAAAAATTGTGCCCTCATACCTCTAGGATCCTTCTATTGTAGTTGAGGATGGGGCTAATGGCAATGGCTATGGTGGAGTTCTACCAATACATGACTCCAAAATTATTTGTCTGCCCAGAGATAGCTCCTGACCATCACCCGATGTCGGCTTCTAAGTATTGGTGGAGTTCTACCAATACATTATTTGAAACCTCTGACTGCTTCTAAGTATAGTAATCCATCAGAAATGAAGCATCAAAGTCTCTGTGACTGAATCATGCCTCTTCCTGGTACCAAATGCAGTGTTTAGAGGGAGATTTATGTAAACCAAAGTCTATAGGTGCTGGGGGGACAACACAATAATAAAGAAAGGATATCAAAAGGCAATAATGCAAACCATTCGAGAGTAGCTGCTAGCTAATAGTAACATAAATTATCATCACATCCAAACTTTAAGAAACGACGGATGTGGTTTTCCAAACAAGAGAGAAGACTCAAGATCCAACATTATTACATTCATACTCCTCAATGCTATCAACACATAAGAATAGACCTTCATCATTTGCAGATTGTATTTGATAAAATTAAACTGTGTAAGAGTTCAACACCCTTCTTGCATTCTTGACACAAAAAACTAAAGAACCAGAGAACATACTCTTTCCAGACCAAAAACAACTTCAATTATATGAACAATGATTTCAATAGAGGAAAAAAGATCGACAAGAGTGGGATAGACGTCTAACCTTCAGATACCGAGATTTTATCGTTGATCAACTGAATAAGGATCGTCGGAAAACCTACCCTTTCTAGACCAAAAACATAGATCACGACTTTCGTTCCTCCAATTTTTTTTTTTCTTTTCAATATTAAGATAAAAATTCATCAGTCGATCAACTCCTAAACATATCAAACTCTTCAACTTCAGATTTATAATGCATAAAATGAAAAAGTGAGAGAAAGAAACAGAGAACTAACGCTCGAAACCAAGATCGACAGGAGTGGGATAGAAATCTAACCTTCACAATATACCGAGATTTTACCGGTGATCAACTGAATAAGGATCGCCCGAAGATGGATTGCCAGTAAACCTACCCTTTCCAGGCCAAAAACACAGATTGTGACCTTCGTTCATCCAAAATTATTTTTTATTTTTTATCTTTTCAATATAATTCCCTCTGGTGTTTCCGGTAATGGGTTTTTTTTTTAATTGTAACCGGTTAAGGTAACTGTAAAATGCCGGTTTCCTGTCAGTCGTTTGAACGGGTACGATTCACAGGGTAAATCTCAACGGCTGAGATTCACCCGTCGCGTTTGGTAGTGCGCTTATGGTACTTTTTTCCCCTAATGTAAAACTTTCATCTCTCTGAAAATATATTCAATCCAAATCGACTCCCATACCTCTCTGATACTCTCCAATGGCGACCTGTTGAGAATTGAGATACGACTATAATGTTTTGATGGTCACGGGAAACCTGAAAACAATCTTAGGAAAAGCTCGCCTCGCTGTGGACTTTTGGAATCGCTCCATTCGGTAGCCGCCGTTTCGGTGAGGTAGGTTATATTTTTTTCTCTGGAAATCCTTTGATTTTACTGTCTCCCTCCTCTGTTTATCACGCACAGCCCCCTTATTTCTCGTTCACGCTACCTACCACTTCCGCACAACCCCCCAAACTCCGGACTCTTTTTTTTTTTTTTGTGACTTCCAAACACAGCTAGGGTTAGGAGACGGAGAGACCAGACAGCGGACAGATTTTGTTCTTTCTTTTTTCACGATCTACGTCCTCGTCTGATCACGGTTTTCTTTTCTTTCTCTCTTTCTTTGTGTTAGGGTTTAGAGTTTTGTCTTATAGTTTCGATGAGCTTAGATGGAGAGACCAGACAGCGGACCGATCTCGTTCTTTGTTCTGTATTTGTTTGTCTTTCACGGTCTACGTTGTTGTCTGATCAGGGTTTTATCTGCTGTGTGTGTGTTTGGGTTTAGGTTTTTTTCAGTCTTCATAGTTTCGTTGAGCTTAAGCCCCTATTCCCCTCCTCTATTTTCTTCTAGGGTTAGGAGACGTAGAGACCAGACAGCCGACCGATCTTCTTCTTTGTTCTTGATTTCTTTCTCATTCACGGCTGTCTGTCCGACACTGAGTCTTCCACGGTAGACTTCATACCTGATCAACGGTTTAGTCATACTCCCTCTCTATCTCTATCTGTGTTATGATTATGTATTTTCCATTTTTTCATAGTTTCGTTGAGCTGAATTCCTTATCCCCTTTACTTGCAGCTTTGTTAGGGTTCTTTATTTTTTTCTTTCGCATTGTGGAAAAGAGTTTGCAGACCAAGGTTAAGCGCGAAGTCTGGCTTACGTTGGGAGTCTCTCCCTGTTCAGGTCAATAAATGTAACATAAATTTTTTTTGATTCTCTTCTAATACTATTATTTCTTGATTCAATATGGGTTCAAAATCAACAGCTTTTGCTTTTCTTTTAAGAAATTATATTTAAAATTTCATTTGTATCATTGTCACCCTATGTTGTTTCGTTTTTTTTTATCTTTGAGCAGAGAAGTTGTGATCTTCAATTGTACTTTTAAAATATTTCTTTGTAAATTTTAACATAGATTTTAACTTCTACTTCGTTGCACTGTACCTCTTTCCATAATGAATTGTTCAAACTGTGGTGTATATTTCTAATGAAGGAATTTAGAATTTTAGATTCCTCTACACTATTTAATTGGCTGCTGCATTTAATTGACTTTTATTATATGGACTTCCTTGGTGTTGAACACATAAGATACTAAAGGTATTCTGTAGGTCTTTCCTTTTGGGTTGTCCAATTGTGAAAGATGGTCTCTCTATGACATCTGAATCCACGTTAGCTCGTATTCCCAAAGTATACTGGTAGTGGTAGGATACATAAAAAAAGTCAAGTTCAAAGTAAGTTGCTTAACATCTTTATATGGAACATCAGGTCAGAAACAGGGTGCACTGCATGCTCTAATAGTGCTACAAGGCAAAGCAAACTGGGTACAGTGTCCTTGCTGCGTATTGCATAGTGTTACACCTCAACCATATGGTTGTGTATTAAATGCCAGTTTACCTACTTAAACTGAAAGCCTGAAATGGAGATTATTTTTTTACTTTCACATATGATTTTTAAGAATTCCCAAATACGTAAACAGTTCCACCGGTCTTACATTGATGGAAGCTTTCCATCAGTGACTTTTTTTTGTGAGGTCCTGTTTTCTTGGTTTATTTGTTCAAGGGATATTGTCATACTGAGTCTGGAATGATGAAGCATGGAATTGAAATTCATGCTACTGCAGTTCACAGCATGGAGGACTGTCAACTACATTATTGGATATGGACTAGTGCCATTATTCAAGATACTTGAAATCCATGACAGATGATATATGATTAAGATGTATAATGATGAATTTTGAAGTTTGTAGTGCTCAAATTGGAGTTATCTTAAACCATGTAAATGGCTCACGAATAACATGAGTGACAAGTCTGTTCAACTCAAATATCTTATCATTTCCTTAGGGTTATGTCAAGGTCTTCATCATACCGTGTTTTCTATTGATTGAATTTTCATTTCATTTTGGTAAATTTTTTAAAGTCTACATTAGTTTTACTGCATTTTCTTTATTATGGTTGACTAGATATTTTATATTCAGGTTTCAACCCTTTGCTTGATTATTATTTTTTGTTTCTATGCATTTTCAATGGCAATGTTTCACACTGATTTTCTATTGTATATAGAATAATGCATAGTATGTAGGCTTCCACTTATATGATCATTTTAATTTATTCTTTGGTTACAAAACAGATTACTTTCTTCTATGGTTTAATGGCAACTCAAGGAGAATGTTGTTTTTGATTAAAGGAGGCAAGTTATTATTGGATTTTACCATTATGGAATTTGATGCTTAGATGAAGGAATGAGAGTGACACCACGAAAGAGGTTCCTTAGACTATGATAAAACAGAAACAAATTATATTCTTTGGACAAATGGAATAACATTCAGTACTCATGCACAGCTGCAGTCCGATTTTCATTGTTCTTATGTCGAATGCGTAGTCCTGGTGCCCTTTAGTTAGTAAATCCGAATAAAAATTGACAGCCATAATAAAGTAATGTAGTCCTAGATAGATAGGAGATCTACTAGGCAGGCTTGTCAACCGGTACGGTTTCGGTAAAACGGTACCAAAAATAGGTATCCAATACCGATACCGTACCGTACCGTTTAGAAGGTCTACTTTTAATACCGCAACCGTACCGTGACGGTACGGTTTTGATACGGTATACAAAACGGTATACTCACGGTACGGTTTCGGTATAATATAAAAATGGTACAAAACGGTACAAAAGTATAGAAAATAGAGAGAGAGATATAAAGAGAGCAGCATCAGCTTTGAGAAAATATATCAGAAAATAGAAGAAACCACATCATAGAGAACGAAATCGAACTGAGATTTTTCACAGATTTTCCAGTGATTCACTTATAAAAAAACACAACTACACTCAAAGGTAACCAAGAACGAGAGAGATTCATTGTGTACCTGATAAATCTTCGCCTCCGCTGTTAGGGTTTTCGGTGAACTAAAGAAGACGACCCTTGTGAGTTGTGGTTGAACTTTGAAGAGGTTAAGGTTACTCCATTACTCCATTGTGAGACTGAAGTCTGAAACTTTGAGAATCGAAAGCCTGAAATGCTCCATTGTTGTGAGACTCAAGGTCTCAAACTCTGAAAGTCGCAAGCGGGAGAGGAGTCGAGGAAGAGAGGGCGGAGAGGCCAAGTCGTTAAGAAATTAGGGATTTAGGTTTAGGGTCTTAGGAGTTAGAAGTTGGTTTTACAAAAATACCCCCAAAAAATGGTATGGTTTCGATATGAATTCGGTATAACGGTATGGTAACGGTACATACCGACGGTATTGTACCCAATACCGATACCGTACCATACCGTGATCAAAACCGTTTGCCTATACCGTACCGTACCGTTTTTGAAACGGTGCGGTTTGGTACGGTTTTACACGGGCGGTTTCGATTTCGGTACACGGTTTCGGTTCCAAATTGACACCCTTACTACTAGGTGCCAAACAACCAAGGTCTGGTAAGCTACTGGTTCGATGAGACAGAGTTGGAATTTTAGGTCAATTTTAGGGTTAGGTTCAAGGTAATGGGGATGTATCTTATATGGTAAAGCTAGACAGGTGTAGGGGAGTCCAAGGAAATAGGTTTTATAAGTTTTGAATGGGTAGAAGTAGGTTAGATGTATTTGGGCAGCAACTAGGGTTAGGGTTTTGAAAGGTGGAAGATGATGGAATTTAGGGTAGGAAATCAGGTGGTTGAATGGGCTTAATATTTAGGTCGAGTATGGGTAGGGTGGAGGAGAATAAATGCTAAAAGTTTCAACTAAATCAGATGGTTAAATCTGGGTCTCAGCCAGTAGTAGCGTTCTTTGTTTTTTTCCTGTCTCTGTAGTTGGCTCTTTGTCGTTCTTTTAATGCCATGATCTTCTAGCAAAAAAAAAAAAAGTAGAGATAGGAGAGGGTAAAAGTGTAATTTCAGACAATCGGCTTGGTGGATGATACTGAAATTTGGATTGAGTCTCTCTTAGGGTTTGAGGAAGATTCGATCAAAATTTTAGCAGGTTTTAACGGTTAGATTTGATTGGGCAGAATTCTTGCGAAAATCACCTTGCATGTGACCTTCTAGAAGGGAAGAAGAATAGTTGCAGGTTCTAGGGTTCTAATGGATCTATGGTATTAATGGTGGATGAGGAAGGTAGTAAGGATTGAGTATTGGCAATGGGGATCAATGGGGCTGGGTTTAGAGGATTAGGAGAAGAAGGGGGATGGTTAATAATGTCAAATACTTACTTGGAGTTGCAGGTCTTCAATGGCAGCAGCTTGAAGCCTAGAAACAGGTCCTCCCGATCTACAAGATGCAAGGAGTCGATTGGAGGTCCACCAATCCCTTATAACAGATCCTTCCGGTCTATATGACGCAAGGAGTCAACTAGAGATCCACCAGTCCCTTCACTTTGATATAGACTCACAAGGCAACACTCAACAGAGCAAGGCAGCAGCAAAAGCTATTTTATTAATCAAATTCGTATTCAATACTTTGCCCCCTTACAACCTTACGTAAAAAACTCAAAATTAGACTTTTACACTAAAAAGGAAAGGCCTAAACCCAATCCTTAACTTATTAGGTTACTTAAACTGACTAGGAAACTAACATAGACTTAAAATGGAGTCTTAATTTAGTCCAACTAAACAATTAAAAGACAAACTACTAAAATCACTTAAATTGAACCATTAGTTTAAACTAGCTTTAGGACTAAAACATCTAATCCCGTATGCAACCTAATTACCCATATTTTAGGCCCATAAAAGTGGCCTATTACGTAGAAAACTCATGGGATCAAAGGCTCAACATGCATATAACCCAACGCTAGACTTATTCCTAATAAAATAAGCCCATTTCGGTGATGAATCTACATCATAAAGTCATTTATATACAGTATATTTAGTGTTCAGTTACTGACTCTTGTACAAACTCCGTCAGGTTCCGAGTGCCTGACCACCTTTTTGTTCATGACAAGTGCTGATTTGATTTTACCAGGTCCATGATGAGACTCTTTAGTATTCTGTTGATTTTTCATTTCCATCCTTTTTCTTACCACCGACCAGGCCCACCTGGACCTTTTCCCTTCGAGTGACTCAATACTAAGCTATTGAATCAAGGGCAATATTTCTCTCGATAAAATGGATTGCAATCAACGAAACCTTATACCCGGGAGGATGCTACACCAGGTTGGGGTTCTAGATCCCCCTAGTAAAGCCATTTATTTGCCCACTATTCTTGTCAAAAGGGCAACCCAGATAATGTTTGGTATCTGATATGGCTTTTTTAGGGATTCCTTTTGTCACTGCAACCATGCAATTCAGGCTTTAGTTTATTTCAGTCTCAAGGACCAATCAAAGAAAAAAAATGCCTTCCATCTGAAAATAAGCAGTCAAAAGCATACAAACATGAATGAGCTCTGTAAATGGTAACCATGCAGTTATTTGAGATTACTTTTTCTAAGACGGATAAGAATAATTAATCATCTTCGTATCCTAAATTGTCAATTTTCACCAACTTAAAGTTGAATTATTTCAGGTTGGTTAATGAATTTTTTTTTTGGGCTAATGGCTGATATTTATGGGTGTTATACATGATTTATTATGGTACTTGTTCCATGCAATATTAGTATCTTGTATGAGAAGAAATTATATTTGTGTCCTGCCAGTTTTCCTGATTTCTGTTGAAGTTCTCCGTAAAGGAGGTTTTGTTGTTGACGATGTTTTGTTCTCTTGATGATGCTCTCACATAGGTCACACAACAGTTGGAGAAAAAAGACAACGGGCACGCCATTGACACATGTGGCAATCCCTATGGAGCAACAATCGTTTATGATTTGAAAAGGAAGTTTGATGAATGCCCTAGCATACTACCATTGGATGTGCCAAATACCTCAGAGGTAACTTCACTGTCTTCTTATTGATATCAGAATCTCATTTCCCTTTGAAGGTCACTCATTAAAAGGTCAAAGTGAAAAATGCTGTTTGCTTTATTTTGAAATTGTAATTTTTCCTTTAGTCTTGTAGAAATAGAAACTCCAAACCTATGCAGAATGAACTTGTAGATCAATAATAAATTGTCAGTGTATATGCCTACATGGTACATGACAACTTTTTGAAACTTCTCCAAAAGGATTTATGCTGCAACTAGTCTTATAGAAATAGAAACTCTCTAAACCTATAAAGAATGAACTTGTAGATCAATAATAAGCAGTGGGAGCTCATGGCTCATGGCAACCTGTTGAAATTTCTCCAAAAAGATTTATGCTTCAATGACATGTAAAACTGATGCAATTATACGTTGGATAATTAGGAATTGATTTTTTTATTTTTCTTTACTTCAGCCGTAGATACAAGTAGGGTTTGAGTCAAAGTTGTTTTAGTTTTACAGTCCAATTAGAGTTGAATTTTGTTTTAGATTTAGATAGTCGATTCTAATTTAGATTTCGACAAGGATTAGGATTTTATATTCTCTTTAAATATTTCTTGTAACCAGCGTATTATTCAGTTTTTGGAGAATTGAATGAAATTTTTTATTTGAGTTGAAGCAATGCTTGCCGTGAGCTGCTCCTGTCTCTCTCTCCCTCTTTGATTTCTTCTTTAATTTTCTGCCTCTTTCCCAACCTTAAACCCACTCCCTGCTTCCCTAATCTCCTATTATAACCTTGGTTACTGAGTTTTTTTCTCTCTGGGCGGCACTACTAAATTCAGGAAAAACATCATTGGATCCTTACACACATCGACTGGTCCTGAGATTTGATTCACGAGTTCTCTTCCTTGGGGCGATTTATCTCCTGGATCCCTACTTCTAATAGGTTCATATGTTGTGAGTTACAACTCAGATTCAGATCTGGTTCGTACCTTGTCCGCCAGGTTCTAGTTACAGAATTTTCTTGAAGTTATGGCTTGTTGATTTGGTCTGATGCTGGTTGGAATCAATAGTGGTTTTACTAGCGATCTCTCTGCCAAAGTTGCACTTTGTATGGACAGCCAGAGAGGGAAGGATTAGAAGAGCCCTGGGTTTTCCCGTTTCATGTTCTGGTTTCGTTGTCGAAGGTTGAAGGAGGAGGCAAGTTTGTCAATTTGCAAGTAAGGGCCTAATATTTTTATTAACCCTCCCTTATTTTCTGATATTATTTTGTTTACCCCCCATTTAAATGTTTCCATTCCAAAAACAACTCCCATTAACACGTTATACCCATTCACTTGTTCCTCTTTTATTAGTTGATTCCATCAAATTACGGTTCTGCCACTCATCCATTAAAACCTTTCATTAATTACCATTCTGCTATTGCTCTTGTGAGGCTTCATATATTTACTGTTTTGCCATTCAATTTTGGATTTGAGTGTTTCTTTGCTTGGGTGGGCCCATAAGCAACCCAATAAAGGGTTATTCCAACCCGGGTCTGCATTAAAAACTGCAAAGGTTTATTTTGATTTCAGTGTCCCACTAGCTCTGCCATCATTCAACCTGTCATGGCTGCAATATACATGCTTTAAGTTTGTCATCATATAAAATGGATAAACCATGTATTATACAAAGTAACATGATTCATACGTATCTTGTTATTGGGATTCACTTATGCAGCTCTTCATTGTCCTGGGTTCAGAGTCAATAGTTGATCGATCATTGTCCACTGAATAAATATCTGTGGCATACCTGCATTTGTTTCTCCAAAGTGTTCTGTTAATGTCCAAGCTGAGCACAATATATCCTTACAAAGATGCAGGAGGTTTAAGTTTTCCTCTGTTGCAGCAGATACTGATGTTTAGTGATGCCAAAACAATTCTTCTTCCATAGTAACCAAGAGAGCAGTTTTGTGTTAGTTGTCAGCTTGTTGGCTTTAAGAGGTTCTTTCTTGATATGAAAGATGGAACCAAAGTACCAAACTCGATGAAGTGATCTGTTTCACCTAACTAATTAATGTAGAAGTTGTTCAAGTGAGAACCACTCTACAGTAGGATCGATTATAGGTTGCAGCAGAACATCAAAATAGCAACAAAACCAGAATTAGTAACTTGGAGAATAAGACCCAAACCAGCCAGCAGCCAAACTTGGATCGAGTGGAGGTGGTGTTAAATGGATGTTATATTCCAAAAATCAGCCAATTCTGATGGCTTAATGTTGATTTATGAAGAGGGCTTGAAATTAGAAACTAGCCTTCAAAATAGAAGGTTATTGGAGAGATCACTCTGGCCAGCAGTTGGGAAAGTCAAGCACAGTCGAATGAAGAATAGGATGTGCCCTCAAAATACCCTGAATATGATCATACCCTGACATCATTACTTAACAACCCTTGACTAATGGTAGGAGGTGTGTGTGTAATTTTTTTTTTCTAAATAATGGGAGCCGCTGATAAGTTCCATACTTCGGGTGGGTGCCTTAAAATATTGGCAAATGGTGGCGTTGATAATTTCCCTAAGTTATAAGAATACATGACTCTTAGTATCCCCAACAAAAAAGAAACATACAAGACTCAGCTTGACTCGTTTGTTACTCACCCAAGTCACCAGGTTTTGGATAAGACGAGTTGAGTAAGAAAACTTGGTTTTCCAACTATGAATTATAACTACCATAATAAAGAAAAACAAATATTTCACCACATGACTAATAATATTGGTAATGATTACGAAAAATGCCTTATGAAAGTACATAATGAAGTTACAATATTGTCCATGTCTTTAGTTTGAATTTGAAATTACATCATAAAATTTGCATAGTCAAGTGAATAACAATGCATGTTAAAATAAGAACCACACATGAATAATATAATTATGCAACATGAAACAACACAAATCATAGGTACACCTTTAATAACTGCATTATAATTTGAAATTACATCATAACATTTAGGGTAATTTACACGTCCCCCCTTGATTTTCAAACGAAACTCAGATCACCCCCTAGTTTTTGAAAAAAACTTAAATCACCCGTTCTACACTAACGATGCTAGTTTGCTGTTAGTTATTGACTTATTGGTGTGAAAGGACTATTTTACCTTTATACTAAAACATTAGAATTGAATTTACTCTTCACTATCATGATAGTTGTTTGAAATGGCCGATATCCATTCCATATCCACTTAGACCTCTCTGATACTCCCAAATAGCGACCACTACCATGCCTTTTTTTTACTACCTGTTGAGATCCGACCATCATCTTTCTAAAAACCTGAGAACAATCCTGGGGAAAGCTCGCTTCGCTGTGGACTTTTCGAAACGTTCCATTCGGTGGTCCGGTGAGGTAGGTTATTTTCCCCCTTGGAAATCCTTCAACTTTACTCACTCTCCCTCCCCTGTTTCTTTCTCCCGCAAAACCCCCTCTGTTTCTCTCTATCACACTACCCACAACTTCCGCTCAACCCCATTGATGGCAATAACGTTGACCTAGGTTTGACGCTCTGGTTCTCTCTTTCCCTCCCCTGTCCGTACGCTCCCCTCTCTGTGCATAGAAAAACTTTCGCTAATCCATCAACCTTCCAAACGCCGGATTTTATTTATTTTTTTAATTTTCGTGTCTTCTAGACACAGCTAGGGTTAGGAGATGGAGAGATCAGCCAGCCGATCGATCTTGTTATTTCATTTGTTCGTCTTTCACGGTCTTAGTCTTAGTTTGATCATGGTTTTATCTTCTTTTTCTCTTTCTTTGTGTTAGGGTTTAGGTTTTTTCCATTCCTCATAGTTTCGTTGAGCTTAAGCAAGCCTTTATTCCCCTCCTCCGTGTCTTCTAGGGTTAGGAGACCAGAGAGCCGACCGATCTTCTTCTTTGTTCTTCATTTCTTTCTCCTTCACGGCTCTGTCCTACTCCGAGTCTTCTACGGTCGAGGTCATAGTCTGATCAACGGTTTTGTTATCCTCTCTCTCCTTCTCTTTCTTTTTGTTAGGTTTTAGATTTTTTCCATTTATTCATAGTTTGAAAATAGAAACTAGGCTTTATAGTTCAGCCAACATGCAAGGAACAAAAATAGAAACTAAGGTCTAATTAAAAGTAAAAACTTAAGCCTACTTTCTAAATCTGAAACTAGAAACTAAATTAAACTTCTAAATCCCCACGCATAGAAAAAATTGACTCTTCTAAAAAGTTTTCATACAATCTGGTGTTGGGCCCCATGGGATCCTCTAGTAGCATTCTCACCAAGGCAACATGTGGGGCTGTGACACTGTTCACGTGAACAGTGTTTTGGCCTCTTTTTCTTCATGTTTTGTCCTACATCACTGGCTTTTTTCAAATATAGCTCACTGACTTTAGGAGATAAATCATCTACTCCTATTGGCATACTTTCCAAAACGGTGAAGTGATCAAATATTATTTTTTTCTCAATTTCGAATGAGTGATCACTATTCAACACCACTTTTCAATGCATAATATGCTATCAGCTTATGCTCAATGTAGTGCATCATTTCAATCAGCTATAATATGATATGGCCAGCACATTCAAAGCACATGTGTGTTTAAAACCATTTTCTCCACACTTGCTAGAATTTCTGTTCTAGTACACTATGAGCATGCTCATTCCAGAGACATGCGCCAATGAGCTTCTAAGCTCAATTGGAGTGAACTCTTTCCCATAAACACCCATTCATTTTAACATACCCATTTTCATCCATATCACAGGGGTTTGGGCCAACATAGTTTGCATCTTTGAGGGTATTCTTTGAGTCAAACCTTTGCTTAGAATTATTCCATTGAGACTTCCAGTTTTGCGCATACCTCTTGTTACCAAAATAGGAATTAGATCCTTTGTGTCAATTTCTCTTGTGACGTCTTCTTATGTAACCTGTCTTATGGCATTACTATGTTTGCTGTAATTTTATTTTGCCCATAATGTGCTAATTGTCGTGTCTTAACATTTCTGGTTGTACCTTGAAATATTCTTCCCCAGTTGCTTCTCTTATGATTTAATACAATCCTAAGATTTTCGTATTCCAGTGGTATGAAGTTAAGCCATCTGATGTGGTATTGATTTTGTTTCATAATTATATCTCTCTGTTTGTCTAAAAGAGGCTAAGATGTGATTTTTCTTTGAATTGAAGTACACGTGCATTCCCTTGGAGTGGCCCCCCCTCCCCCCAAAAAAAAAATTCTTTTTCTTCCATATTAATCAATTATGCTTCTTTTTAATGCTGTTATATTTCTATTATACAATATTCCCTAGGAACTATTTTAAATTCTATTGGAATTCTTTTGGATGTGTAGCTTTTTGTTTTACTGATCAAATTTCTTATCTGGTATGGATGTTTTTTTATCTCTCAGAAGTTGCACTACAACATGAGTTACTCATTTTAATTGAGAATACTCTACTCTGCTGCAAACACCCAATCATATATGGACATCCAATAAAAATTTATCCTTTTTCCAATTTTAAATGAGAAATGTGCATCCAAGTGTAATAGCGGTGTTCAATTGGTGATAGAATGAGTAGGCCAACTACCCGCAGCAAAAATAAAAGACACAGGCCTGACAACAGCGAAGGAAATTTGTGTGAAATTCTGAGGTACCAACCACTTCTTTTTGCAGGATGACATTTTGCCTCCTTTTATGCTTAGATTTTCAAATTTCTTTTGCATATTAAATTTTTTATGCTGCCTGTTTGTAGGAAAATTCATAGAACAGGTGAGATTACTGAATATGATCTTCGTCAACTATATATGACCTGGAAGCCCATTTGTCAAGGTTGCCGTGTAAACTCAAAGGACAACCCAAACTGCTTTTGTGGGTTAATTCCACCTTCTAATGGAACTAGAAAATCGGGTTTATGGCAGAAGATGTCAGATATTATTCTTGCTCTTGGTCCAGATCCATGCAAGGATCTTCGTGCTTCCACTGATTCGCCTGCTGGTTTGACAAATCTTGGTGCTACGTGCTATGCTAATAGCATTCTTCAATGCCTCTACATTAACACATCATTCAGAGAAGGCATTTTCTCCGTTGAACCAAATCTTTTAAAGCAACAACCTGTCTTAGATCAACTTGCACGACTATTTGCACAATTACATTCCAGTAAAATGGCTTTTATTGATTCTGCTCCTTTCATTAAGACCTTGGAGTTGGACAATGGTGTTCAGCAGGATAGCCATGAGTTCCTCACATTACTTCTGTCTTTGCTTGAACGGTCTTTAAGCCATTCCAATGTTTCCAAGGCAAAGACGATTGTTCAAGATCTTTTCCGAGGAAGCGTGTCTCATGTGACTCGGTAAGCTTTGGCCTGCTTTGAGCTTGATGAAATAAGATTTCTTTATTAAATTACCTAGGGTCTATTAATGTGCATGTCCCCCTCCCCCCCCTCAAAAAAAAAAAAAAACCAAAAAAAAGGAAGAGATTCTATATGCCTTTTAGATATGATCCAATGATAAACATCTCGTCTAATATAGCTGCCTGCATGAATATCTCACTTTTGGAGCAACAACCTTATAGTTCTGAACTTTCTATGTTTTTTGAATCTCAAACAAGTGGTTGTATCAGAAATCAAAATCATATACCACCTCCTAGTTGGTCCCTCTGTACCATCCTAGGAAGTTGATGCAAGCTTCCATCCTGTCATGTTTGAAATATTGTGTGGAAACAAATTACCCCTTCCCTGTCACATCAGCCTTTTTGTCCTTTTATTAGTGATAATTCTTTTTTCTATTGCAATATGGCTATAAAGTGGCTACTTATGCGTAACATCTCTTAAGTTAATGTTTGGCATGAACACCATATCATCCTTTTAGCGTTGGAAATGGAAAATAATGCAGATCGATCAGAGGATTTGCTGGTATTTGTTTTTTTGTTTAGATAGAATGGAAGAGACTGCTAGCAATGGAGCCACAAGTATAAGCGGAAGGGAGAACTGTGGGGAAGTGAGTGAGGAGAAGCGATAGAAAGAGAGGCAACAACCTCGATATTAATTAAATCAAAATAATTTTCATTCCAATATTTCATAAATTCGTGTAAAAACAACCCTATTTTTTAAAACCAAATAAACTAACTTTAGGACTATTAAACCAACTTAACCACTATCCCTTCAAGTTACCTAAACAAAAATTAACTGAAAATGATCAAATACTTGCTACAGAAGACAACATAATCTACTGACCAACAATAGGACATACGTACTTAACTAAAAAGGACTATTCCTAAACTAAACTAATTTACTTATCAACACATGGGACCCTGACAGTGTTATCTATAAGCTTAGTCCTGTTTACAGAATTAACTACCCACAATGGCTTATTAAAGAGGTTCATTACATCAATAAAGGAAAAAACTCGCCCACGAGTTTTGTAGAATGGGAGAATCATCTCCATTCGATTAGCATTATCGAACTCTTACTTTGATTCGATGGCGATCTGAACATGGTACAAGATCTCGCAATTTTCTCGGTTTCGGCAGCTCTTGAGACGAAACCATATGCGATACCAAAAACATACAATATCTCAGTCAAGATCTTGACATATATCTCTGTTAAGATATGTAACCCGATAAGGGTACTTTAGACAATTTTCTTTGTTTTTTTATTTCTTATTTCTCTCCTTAGCTATTATAGTCGGCTATGGAGGGTATACTTGTAATTCTGTTCCTATTAATGAAATCTATATATAGAGGGCTGAGGAGAGACAACTCACTTAAGCCATTCTCACTTGTCTCTCTTCTCTAACTTGGTATCAGAGCTATTCTGATCTAAGGTTCCTAAACCCATTTTCCTTCGTTTTTCCTCTTTTCTTCTCCTTCCTTCGATCTCTTCTCTCCTTTTTCCCTTGGTTCTTCCCCCTCACCTTAGGGCAGCACTAATGAGGTGATCTTACGATCTAGTTGCTGCCCTTCCACCTACCTCCTTTTCCATGATATAAACCCTTTCTCTATATCCGATAGATGCTGTTTTTCTCCTTGCGATTTTGCTGTTCTTCAAGCTTTCAAAGATTCAGCTCCTTCTAATTTCTGAGTTGATCTTCCCTCTATTGGAGCTTCATTCGCAACCTTCTCCATCATCTATCCATTCCTACCCAATTTCTTTGAAACCCTAACCCTAACCCCAAATCGATTTTCTACTTCAGTTTTTTATCCAAAAAAACCTGCCTACATCGATTTCTGGGTTTAGAGTTGCTTGCAGCTGCTGTTTCTTTTCTGGGCTGTTTTCAATCTTCAAGAAGGCCACTCGACCTTGCTCTTAGCCCTAGATTCTGAGGTGTCTTCATTGGCCCCAAGAGGACTCCTTTCCTATTTGGATCGATTTCAGCATACAAGAGTGCCCACAAAGTGTTTGCTGAATTGTCTCTTATAGTTCTCCTTCTCCGTTTGTTGTGAAAGTTTGAGGACTTCTTCCCTCATCATTGAATAGTACTCGATCGATTTTTTAAGCCTCTTTAATTGGAGATTTCTTGGAGATATTGCTGCTTCCTCTTGTTGGAGAGTTTCTTGAATCATCATGACAGGTTCAGACTCCTCTTCTTCAACTTCTGGGCTTGATGGACAGCCCCGGACAGACTTCCTTCCCCTTACAGCCCCTATCAAGCTCGATGGGACAAATTACCTCCAGTGGTCTTGGACTACTTACTTGACCATTGCTGGTTGTGGCCTCCTTGGCCATATCTTTGGCACTACCACTAAGCCGGCTAAAACCAGTTCTCCGCTAGAGAAGTGGATGCCACATGATGCTATGGTGATGTCTTATTTGCTCAGCTTTATGCAACCAGATCTGTCTGACAATTTCTTGCTTTTGGAGACAGCTCATCAGATCTGGAGTGCTGCCAAGGAGACTTATGGGCGTGTTGGGAATGCTGCTCAAGTGCATGTGATTTGCAAGAAAGCGCATGACCTCACTCAGAAGGAGTTGTCTGTCTCTGCATACTATGCTGCCCTCAAAAGCTTGTGGCAACAAGTGGATCACTCCTCCACCTATCAGTCCTCTACACCTGCTGATATCGTTGCCTATCGCAAACACATTGACAATATCCATGTTTTTAACTTCTTGGCGGGTCTAAATGCGGAGTATGACCCCATTAGGATGCAAGTGTTGAACCAGTCTCCCTTTCCTACACTGGAGCAGGCCTTTGCCATGATTCATACTGAGAAGACTTCTCGGGCTGCGATGCTACGTGCTCCTTCTGTTACTAGGTCTGCTCTACAGACTACTACCAGCCTTGCTCCTCTTGCCACTACTGACAGTGGTAATGTTGCCTCCAAAGAGCCTGTCAAGTATGAGCATTGTCACAGGCCCTATCATACCAAGGCCCAATGTTGGAAGTTACATGGGAAGCCTGCTGATTTTGAGGCTAAACGAGGCTGGGGGGAAGCCCAAACCGAGGGCAAATCTAACTGAGGCTGCTGCTGCTCCTGCTGCAGCTCCCTTTGCTGACACTGGTCTTACTCGGGATGAGCTACTAGACGCCCTCCGTTGCATGCTCCAGCCATCTTCCGCTGCATCTTCTGTTGCACCTGCGCCTGTTGCCCCATCTGGTTCTTACTTTGCCTCAGGTATTCTGGTTGGTAGTTAGTGTGCATCGGTTGTCTCCCTTCCTTGGATAATAGACTCTGGTGCCACTGACCACATGATTGGTTCTTCTCATGCATTTCATCATTATTTCCCCTGTTTTGGAAAAGATACTGTTCGAGTAGCCAATGGTTCTCTTTCTCCCATTCATGGAAAGGGTTCCAAACATATTTGGCTGAGAATGGCATCATCCATCAGACTAGCTGTGTGGACACCCCTTCCTAGAATGGAGTCACTGAAAGGAAAAATCGACACCTTTTGGAAGTGGCTCGGGCCATTATGTTTGCACGACAAGTTCCTTCTCAATATTGGAGTGATGCTATACTTACTGCTACCTACCTCATAACCGTATGCCTACCCTTGTCCTTGATGGGGCGTACTTCAGTTGACCTCCTTCAAGGTTCTTCCTCCTTTGTGGTTCCTTAAAAATTCTTTGGTTGTGTTTGCTATGCTCGCAATCATCATCTTCATGGTAAGCTCGATCCTCGGAGCATCCGTTGTAATTTTTTTGGGCTACTCCGCTACCCAAAAAAGATACAAATGTTATCATCCCCTTTCTCGGCGTACATTTGTTACCATGGATATTGTCTTCCATGAATGCTTGGCATACTATTCTCAGCCACCTCTTCAGGGGGAGCATGATCCAGTATTTGAAGATGTGTCTGATCTTCTTCTTCTACCTATCCAGGGGGTAGTCTTCTTCTACTCTTCTAGCTCTTATTCGGGGGGAGCTTCCTCCTTCAGTCTCTAGTGTGCCTCCTATTCAGGGGAAACGAAGACCTGTGAGTCAAATTCCTGTGGATCAAGTCTTCAGCTGAAAACACAAAGAGCAAGTTGAGATTACTACTACTGTACCACTTCTCCAATTGTCAGAACCTGATCCAAATCCAGATTCCGCTGTGTTACCTGGTAAGGATCCCTCTCTTGGTTTACCTATTGCTATCCGTAAAGGTATTAAATCTTGCACCCAACATCCCATCAACAATGTTGTTTCATACAATGCTTTGTACCCTTCCAATTATGCATTTGTGTTCTCTCTTTCCTCTATTGCTATTCCTCAAAATTGGCAGGAGGCAATATCAGATCCAAAGTGGAAGACAGCAATGATGGAAGAGATGACGACCTTATCTAAAATGAAACATGGAAACTGGTGGCTCTTCCTTCGAGCAAGAAAACAGTGGGTTGCAAATGGGTGTTTGTTGTCAAGCAGAAGCTTGATGGAACAGTGGACAGATATCAGGCCAGGCTGCTGGCCAAGGGCTTTGCCCATACCTAGGACATTGATTATCAGGAGACATTTGCCCCAGTGGCAAAGTTGAACACTGTTCAGGTTCTACTATCATATGCTGTCAATCTTTTTTGGGATTTGTAGCAATTGGATGTGAAAAATGCATTCCTTCACGGAGAATTGGAGGAGGAAGTCTATATGGAGGTTCCTCCAGTTTTTTCTTGTGACAAGACTCATGGGAAGGTCTGCAAACTGAAGAGGGCATTGTATGGGCTGAAACAATCTCGTCGGGTTTCGTTTGGAAGGTTCCATGTAGCAATGATCTCTATAGGATACAAATAGAGCAATGCTGATCACACCTTGTTTATCAAGCGGAATGGAGATATGGTTACTCTTCTCATAGTTTATGTTGATGACATAGTGGTGACTGGCAATGATGTAGAGAAAGTCTCTCACCTAAAGACATTCTTGGGCCGAGAATTTGAGATCAAAGACCTAGGACAGCTCAAGTACTTTCTTGGGATTGAAGTTCTCCCAAAGGCATCTTCCTCTCCTAAAGGAAATATGTTCTAGACTTACTTTCAGAGACTGGTTTGTTAGGGTGTCACCCATGTGACACTCCTCTGGAGGCTACTACTCGTCTTCTAGAGAAGGATGGTGATCTAGTTGATATGGGGCGCTATCAAAGGTTGGTGGGAAAATTGATGTCTCTCTCTCACACGAGACCAGGCATTGCGTTTGCCGTCAGTTTGGTCGGTCAGTCAGTTCATATATGATCCCTACTCCACTCATATGGCTGCTGTTCTTCGTATGCTCCACTACTTGAAGTCAGCACCAGGGAAAGGGATTCTCTTATCTCCTCATTGGGGCATACACAAATGCTGACTGGGGTGGTAACCCTGACAGGAAATCCACTTCAGGCTATTGTACTTTTGTCGGAGGTAACCTTTTCACACGGCAAAGTAAAAAGCAAAATGTGGTGGCTAGGTTCAACCCCAAAGTCGAAATCTCGCCTCCTCTCTCCAATCTCGGTCTGTTGTTGTGAAGGGAAAACCCAACTTTGGCGGATTTTTTTGGCAAATCTCACCTCTTATTGAAGATTAAAGCCTGTGGATTCAACATTCAAGCTTCAACATCAAGAAAGGGAGTTCGTTTGCTTCTCAAGAATACTGTTACGTAACTATTCATCTAAAAAATAATGTTTTTATAGAATCATGATCAATGCTTGTTTGTTGATTATGTACTCATTATATGTGATACAATGTCCACCGATAATTTTTTTCCTAGAAACATGATCAAAATAGTGGAAAATATCTGTTTTACCTTCAGCCACTCGTTTCAGTACTAGCTACTCTCAAATGGTAGGACTTGTTACACACTTACACTTGTATTTGTTTAACCTGTGTCTCTGACTTTCTTTCCAAGTTTCTAATAATGATTAACAAATCGTCGAACCATCACCATATATGATTATGAAATATGAATATGATGCCTAATGCTTAAATGGTTTATGGTTTGATGTATTATAATTCATAATGCTTTTTTAAGTTGTTTTACACCTCTACTTTAATTATGAATTCTAAATATTGTGTGGCTTAGACTAGGGTAGACCTCACATACGCCGTAGATTATCAACTCCAAAGTCAAAGTATCATTTTGGGTTTGAATTTGTAAAAACTAATGTTTCCACTGTGTTTAAATGGCCTAAAATAGGGTGGAAGTCAAGTTTCGGTACCTATCTTGGCCATATAGCCATCGAAACCCACCATCGAGTCGAGACGGGAAAAAATGCAAGATCTCGCCGAGATCTCGGATTCGTGGTCTGGCGAAACCAGGGGTGAAACTGAGTTCTAAAACTTGGATCTAAAAGCTTCTCAAAAAAATCAGCGACAGCTCAATTTCTTATCTGTGGAAGAAGAAGAAATCAACCGTATTGGTCTCCTTACAAACAAGGCCAAGTGGTGTCTGTCCAAGTAGAATCTGTTCTTGTGGCTGCACTGTTGGTGTTGCTTTAACCGGCTCTGAAGAGCTACTATGCTGCATCCCTATCAAGACGTGTAGTGGATGGGAGGGTTTTAACATACATGAGTTCCTTTCACAATCTAGGACAATATTCCGTTCTTTTGTCCATGATTGACCAGGTATGATGACATGTTTGGAAGAAGGAAATACATGACATCTTACTCCAAAGTAGGAAGAAACTGAAAATTCGATGGAAACATCAACATCAACATCAGATTCAATGATAATCTCATCCGTTTTAGTCAACATCTCTACCATGGACTGCGACACGAACTTCTGACTTCACCGTTCATCTATGAATAGAACAATAGTTCTTTTGGGAAAGCAAACTCTAGGCTTACAAAAACTTCTGACTTCATCCTTCATCTTTGAATAGAACAATAGTTCTATTGGGAAAACAAACTCTAGTCTTGAGAATAGAAGTATCATCCATGGCTGGTTTAGGCTTTGATACCAAATAATGTAGATCAATCAGAGGATCTGCTGGTGGTAGGTTTTCTTTTAAGATAGAAGGAAAAAGACTGCTAGCATTGGAGCCGCAAGGATTTCCTGCTGATTTTTAACACCCTATTTATAAAAAACCCTTATTTATAAAAATCAAATAAACTGACTTTAGGACTCTCTAACCTAATAAACTATACCTTCAAGTACTTGGACAGTCACTCACTACCCTATTTATAAAAACCAAATAAACTGACTTTAGGACTCTTAAACCTAATAAACTATACGTTCAAGTACTTAGAAAGTTAGTCACTGCTTCAGGGAAGCAAATTTTACAGCTGATTTCTTGGCAAAGGCAGCAGCTAAATCTTCAACCTTCTGCAAATTTAGATCTTCCACCTCATGTTAAGGAAGATTTATTCTTGGATGCATCTGATAGACCTAGACCTAGATTTTGTTTTTTAATTTTTAGGGTTTGAGGTTTCCTGCTGATGGCATTGCCGAAGGTGGGACCTTAATTCCTTTTTTTTTTTGGTAATAGGCAGGATATGCCCTCCTTCCTCCTTTGTAATACTTTTTTATTTCTTTACTACAATCTGACTGTCTAGAGAAAAAAAAACTATACCTTCAGTTACCTAAACAAAAATCAATTTAAAATGATCAAATACTTTCTGTAGAAGACTCTAAACAACATAAAATACTGACTAACAATAAGTGATAAGATACTTAACTAAAAAGCATTTGTTCTAGACTAATCTAACTTGCTTAACAGCACATGGGACGTACAAAATCTTAATACTTACAACCGTGCAGAGAAATAAGACCTCAACTATGGGCTTATAAAAGAAGCCCCATCACATCAGTAAACCCAAAAATGAGAAGCTCAATGTCCATAGAACCCATATAAAGTCTTCTGAGGTCCGATTGGCCCAATTGGACAATCTTTTAACTGTATAAAGAACAACAGTGGATCACCCCTAATATCACACCTGCCAGCAAATGCCCCTACTTGTAGATTGATGTTGCCAATTCCTACTGTTGGACAGGCAGATCAAGATATTGATTTTCCACACATCAAATTTTGCATCAAACTTAGTCAGTTACCCTCCCATGTAATGACATATCCCCCCCTCCATGCATCACTTCGTAGTCCTGTGTACACTCTTCATAGTCCTGGAGTTTTTTGTGGTTTGTATTGCCATCTGGTTAATGTAGGACTGATTTGAATGCCTTAAACAATCCCCGAAACAGGATCTTAAAATATGGAATGAGTCAAACTTAGAACAACAACACAGGTAAGAATATGCAATCGGTTATAGTAGTAGGGATGTAAACAGAACAGCAGTTTAGAAACTTAGGTATGTTGATATAGGTCTGAGCCTAATTAGAACTCAATACCACAGGTTACTATGCAATCAGCAAGTTAAATCCCCCCTACCGATTTCATAAAACAGATGAAAACTGCAGAAAACTCAACACAGGAACAGGGTGATGGAGAAAACCTAAAACAGCAATCCAATGGTCCAATGTACCTGAAATCTGGATTGAAGGATCCTCTCACAGGGTACAAGGTTTGCTTAAAATATAAGAGAAAGTTGATGGCTAGATTGAGCAGGGGAATAAGGGAGCAGAATTAGAAGGTTAGGATATAATTAGAAAGTAACAAGGTTTTTGAGTGTCTGAACTTATTTAGGGATAATCGATTGAAGATGGGAGTCTCCTAACAGCTTTAGAACAGTGTTAGGATGAAGAACACAAGCATGAATTAGCCTCCTGGGTTTCCCACTGCAAGGAGTTGACTGGATCAAACACCAGTCCCTTCCTCTTCAGATTACACACCAAGGAATCTCCATGGGAGAGCAAGCAAGCAACAGCAGCTGTAGTGTTATTTTTAAGGTAAATCGTGGGCTTAGTCTGCCTCCTTGGGTTGCTTTTATAGATAATAATAGAGAAGAGCAGCCCTTTGCTTGGATTACATGGCACTATCAGTTTCTAACTGATGGGAGTTAACTACAAAATTATTACCAATAAAGTAAAAATTAATAACTTAAACTAAAGCAAGACATAAATTGACCAGACCGGTTCATCTAACTGAACCAAAACAAGACATAATACAAAAATTAAAACAACCCAAGTACAAAATCAAAATCGTGGCTGCTGGGTAGCAGTGTTTTTCCTCCTTGAATACACCTCCAGATCTGCATCACTGGTTAACTCGGATTCGGCTGAAATTTGACATGTGTGCCAAGGACCTTCGGTTCAACCTGTCCACAAAATTTGGGCCCGATTGGAGCTGCGATGTGGGAGATATTTAATGGCCGGTACAATTTTGGTCACCTCAGTGGATATTCCAAAACAAGACGCGGATGGAAATGATGTTTGGGGATAAAAGAAAGTATGACTCAGACAACACAATAAGTGGAATTGATGTTTATTTAACTGATGCCAGCCAATTAGTTCAGCTCCAACCCTTCTTGAGATTCTAAGTGGCTCTTCTACTCTGTGCCTTGGGGCACAAGTTCTCAAATTGACACTCTCTAACCACCTAAATACCAGTAGAAATATATTCATCTCACTCAAATGTTTCGTTTCTTATTTGATGTTTGGAAATGTCATTTTTTCTTTTTAATCGATAACTGTTGTCTGTTTACACAATTTTTTTCTGTAGGTGCTCGATCTGTGGAAGTGATTCTGAAGCATCGTCAAAGATGGAAGACTTTTATGAACTTGAGTTAAATATCAAGGGATTAAAAAATTTGGATGCCAGTTTAGATGATTACCTTAGTGTGGAAGAATTACGGGGTGACAATCAATATTTTTGCGAATCCTGTGGCACAAGAGTTGATGCTACCCGTTGCATTAAGCTGCGCACACTACCTGATGTTCTTAATTTTCAGCTGAAACGTTGTGTTTTTCTCCCTAAGGTACTTTATCAATTTCTGAGGTGTACATTCTCCATACTGTTACCATTCTCTTTAATTCTTTAAAATTTTTTTTTTTGGCAACATTTGTTATTTCTCCTAATCACTGTAATATTCAATCAAACCTAGTTTATATTTGCTCTATATTTTTCTTTAACTTTGTGGAATTCGTTGCATGATGTAGTTGAAGACTGCAGGAAGAGGGTTACTGCAGAACTCACCTAGCTAAATATAGCCTCAGCCTCCTGAAAAAATGGAATGTTTGACTACTCGTGGTGGAAAGAAATATCTGTGAGAAAATCTTGGAGAAAGAATCAATGCTTCTTTTTTTCTTTGATAGATAACAAAGGGGATTTTATTAATCAGAGTATGATACAACATAAACAGACCTGGGCTGGGAAACCAACATAAGGGGCCCTGGGCAGGAACAGATAACATAAAGGTAGATTACATAATGGCTTGTAAACCGTGTATAGACTAACAGAAAGAAAATTACTTCCTTGAACAAGTAACTACATGGCATTTACTTGCTCCCTCCTCACAAAGGAAAGGGGGGGGGGAGAATAAAGGTAAGTTGCTTGGATAGTTGTCATGGCACAAAGGTGATGCTAAATTCCTAGCACCCACTCGAGCCAAGTGACTCCTAGGCAAGTGCCATATTACAGCTACATTTGCCGTCATCCATCCAAGGCCTACTTTCCATATCACAGGTATATTTCCTTTATCATCTGGGTATGGGCACCTTTAAACATAAGGTGAGTAGTTGCCTTAGGAATCAGGACTGTTGCTTATGCAACATCTTGACTTCCGTTGCTTGTGTGGCTGTAACCCTCCTCTGCCTTCAACAAGTCTCAGCTTATGTGCTTTGGAGTTGCAATTCCCCCAAATTCAGCCTGATTAATAGATGATTTTCTCCTTTCTGAAATGCTTCGGGTAAATAAAATGAGGGTAAGTAAATTACAGCTACACCTTTTCCAGGTTTCTGACTACTTACTTTAGATACCTACATTCACTTTTGTGAAATGCTTCTGGTGTTCTGACAAATTGCAGGTAGACCAATTGTCCCCTTATGTTATGTGATGGTGAGATAGGTTATAACTGGCACATGCTCTATTATACTTATTTTAGAACCCTCAACAAGTTTAGATGAGTTGAACAAAGCTTGTGAGCATTTATTTTTATGACAAGCTTGCCCCCTCAAGTGCGATAAAAGAAAATGAAGAGGGGAGATTTCTATCAAAGAAAAGAGAACGAGAAAGTTAAAAAGAACAGGAGAGATCTCCCAACAAAATTGGGTTCACTGTCACATGAGCTTGATGCCAGAGAATGCTGATGAAATCTCTTTCTCAGTTTTAGTTGTTGGACATAAGGACTGTTAAATCGAATTGAAAATTTCATCTTGGCTGTAGATGGAGTTGTTTTTGTGAACTTGGATTCATAATTAATGCCTTCTGTGTTTTAATGGCTGAAAGGAGGTATATAAAATCTCATGAAAGCAGGGTGGGTGATGCAACCATGGGTTGTTCTAAAAACCTCAATTATGTGTCGCTATCTGCCCGCCCAAGTGATAAACAATTCAAATAATAGGGTCGATGGAAATTCTGTAATTTTCTTGAAGTTCGGAACCCTACTAGGAAAGGTAAAGAGAGCAGCGGCAGAATAGTAATTTACTTAACAGTGGGGGGAGGATGATGTGAGGATTTCGAAGGAGGACCGAAATAATTAAATGCAACTCAAGAGGGGAGAGGATAATTTGTAAATAAATAATATATGTGATACAGATTCATCACCAAAATAGGTTTGTTTTATTAGGAATAAGTTTAGGGTTGGGTTCTATACATGTTGGGCCTTTGGTCCCATGGGTTTTCAATGTAATAGGTCACTTTTATGACATTAAAGTAGGGGTACATAGGTTGCATACGGGATTAGTTGTTTTAGTTCCATACTTAGTTTTATTTTGGTGTGTGTTCATAAATTGAACCGGTTCAACCAATGGTTCAATTTAAGTGATTTTAGTAGTTTTCTTTTTAAGTGTTTAGTGGTGCTGGATTAGGACTCTGTTTTGAGTCTATTTCAGTTTCCTAGTCAGTTTAAGTTACCCCAAAACCCTAATTTTCCCGCCCATCTCTTGAAACCATCCTATCTCCCAAAATTCTTAACAAACCATTCAGCTAACAACACCTTCACATAATTGAATAGAGTATTCTCCTGCCTAATTGGAATACTCGAACCAAGCTGTTTTCCCATTACCCCATTCAAACCACAACATCCCACCTATTTCTGGAGATCATCCCATTACCCAAATTCTTCATAGACCAATCCAACCATCAGAAACAGATCATACCTGAATCAAATTTCATTTCCTACACTAGGAATAATCGATCCAAACCCTAGTCCCAATTTTCACCAAAAAACCTATTTTTGACCTGGCCGATTTACCTGTTCATAACATATCCTGGTTTACTGGCTCCTAGTTGGTCTTCTACCAATCAAGGACTACATTAATATGACTTTAAGGGTAATAATAATTCTTCTTCTTCTTCTCCCCCATGATAGGAACATGACACCCCAGCAGCAACCTCCCTTGATTTCAATGGATGGAGTTCTTAACAAAAAATTCCAATCAAGCCATGGTTTTGGGATTAGGTAGTTAACCATAGAGCCTCTTGATTATAGTCTACAATCTCGGAAACCAGCAGCCTGAAAACTGAAATACCCTCTCTAGAACAATACCATGCGGTACTGTAACAATCAGGTATTGTGTGGATTTTGATTTGCAGCAAGGGAGGATTTGTTGAGAATGAACTTCGAGGGATCTAATCGCCTACTTAGCTAACTAATAATAAGAGTTTATAGCATTTTTCCTACCAACCCCCATTAGACCAAAAGCCAGTTTTGGGATCGGTTCGTTTCAGTGTAGGTTTCCAGATCGAGTCATGCCGGTTCAGCCCTGATAGCACTACTGCATCAACTCTTCTTCTATAAAAAGAACTTGACTCCGTCGAGTTTGGATAAGGACCAAGGGTACCATCTGAGTCAACTCGCTGGGGGAGAAATGATCCTGATGTTTGCTTGAGCTTAATTGTTGGGAGGTCCTTAGTGGGAATGATGTAATTTGGGGTTTGGAAACCCTGGTTCGGTTCGCTTATGGGCCCACCCAAGTGTTAAACAACTAAAATAGAGGCTAATGGCAGTTCTTTAATTAAACAGGATTTTAAAGGTCTACTAAGGTACATAAGTAGTGAAGGGACATGATAAGAATTACTAATTAAAAAATAAAGGTAAATCAGGCATTAATTAAAAAAATAAGAATTGAACAAAATTAAGATAAAAGGTAAGGGTATTTTGGGAAAAGGAGGGGATGTGATGACTATATTGTCACCAATTCTTCTTCCAAACAACCAACGACTACCTATTCAGGCTTCAAGCGAT
The DNA here is from genome assembly GCF_018873765.1 of Telopea speciosissima. NCBI lineage: Eukaryota > Viridiplantae > Streptophyta > Magnoliopsida > Proteales > Proteaceae > Telopea > Telopea speciosissima. The sequence goes on along the minus strand of NC_057919.1, from coordinate 72,449 downwards.
AGAACTCCACCAAAACAGATCCAATCAAGTTGTGATTTTATGATAATCTCATGACTCATAACCGTATTGAATTCAAGTAATAGAAGGCCCAATTAGGCTCCAATAAAAATTATTATTTTATTCTGCAACCATCTCTAGCGCAAGAAGTAAGAACAGAATTCAGATTCGAGTTTCAGTTTGAGACACTTAGTCCCAGCAGTAGCCAGGACTGGGGACTTGCATACAGGATCTCCCAAGGGTGATCAATGATTTCCCAAAGTGGTATAAAGAGAATGAAGGGGGTGAAGGAGATTGAAGGAAAGAAGTGGTGATTGAAAGTGACGTTGGGACAGAACGAGGGGAGGAGGAAGAGGAGGAGGATAAGGAAGATTACATTGGACAGGGGGAAAGAAAAAGATTAGAGATAGTACCTGAGATGAGGAAGAGATCAGTAAATAAGGGTTCCAACCAACAAGCAACTTGACCAGCAGAACACACAAACACTCCCCACTGTAAGCAAACTCAACTCAATCTCATTCCATTATATTCTTTCCATTGTATAAATTAGAAAACAATCCAACTCAAACTAGAAATACACTTGTCTATGAAACTAAAAAAAAAATATGACACTACTAATTTATCTCCGATGTAATTTACCCAACACAATTAATAAACAATTACAAGTAACCCTCCGCTAAATAAACAAGTAATCACTTTCGGCTCCCTTTGGGGTTTGGGTTCAATTCGCTTCGATTTGTTTCTTCAAATCCGGTTGTGTCGGTCCATCCACGGTAGAGCTATTGCATTAGGCAAGGAGCTTCATCTCTAGGCCATCTTGCTTGAAGGAATAAGTATTCTCATGACCAGAGTGTTGTACCTCATCAAGTAACCAGTCGCCCAAGGGGGATGTGACAAACCATGTAGGTAAAACGTCACATTGCACTGTCTCGATCAACCCACCAATAGAATCTGTGAACAAACACCTATAATTGACTTAAAAGATTGTTGTTGTTCACCCAAGCAACTTTAAGGATGCGGCTCTCTTGTCAACCCGACCTTGCAAACGGCGTTGGTACAACTACCGTTGTTGATTAACATAGTTCATAAATTGTTATTGCAGCTCACTCTTGTTTGGAAATACTGTTTTGACCCTAATCATCCTCATCAGAAACCTTGTGTGTTGCCAAAAGTAGATGAAGAACGTAGTAAGGCTGTTGCTGCTCTCCGTCACTGTCATTGTCATTGACTTAATTGGGTTCATGCTCACACTCTGCCTCCAAATATTCTATTCAGTTCCTTTTCCAAAGCTGTAGCCATGAGTTCTTTATCTGCAAAACAACCGAACGATTAGGAAACTCAGCAGATTAATGCCCATACACCTTGCAAGTAGAAATTGTATTTTAGCCATTGATTTTGAAGATCATCTGTCAGAACTAGACCATGAGGGGGAGAATAAGGGCAGTGTAGGCATGTAGCCATGAAGATGTCATAAAGGAACTGCTTATCTTTGGCTTACTGAAAGATCTCTGGTGAAGGATGCTTGCTTGTACTATTACTTAAGAGAAGGTGTCTAGAAAGCTCTTTTGACTGTAAGGCCTTTCACACAGTCCTCTATCTGATACGCTAACTTTACAGTGTCCTCCATCGTAGGCAGTCAAGTGGAAGCTAATGCAGTTCTGATCTGAGGGTGCATTCCATTCTGAAACTGTGCCACTAAGACATTTTCATCCCACTCAAACTCTGAGCTAGTGGCTAAAAAGTAAAATTTTATTACATATTCCTCCACGGTCATATTGTCCTATCTCAACGAATTTAAGATGCATGCGTTGTTTGTAGTCGGTAGGCAAAATCACCTGTCATGGCTTCTCGCATTTCAGTTATGCCTAGAGTCCGATTTTGTTGTTGGTACTTGATCCCCCAGAATAGAGCTGTACACTTCAGTATGGCTTCAACATATAAATGCTTTCTGGCCTCAGTCAACCCGTACCATCGGAAGGATGTCTCCAAATTGTGAATCCTTTTTAAGTATTGCCCTAGAATATTATCCCCATAGAAATTAAGGACATCTAACTGGGCTTCTCTTTCAGCTCCGTAGGGAGCATTGCCAAAAGTTGTCTAGCCCCATATGATTGGGTAAAATGTGATGACGGCGGCAGTGTTGTAGTCTGAGGCAGGGCCTGTGGAACGGAATTGGAAGAATCTCTAGATTGGATGGTATCTATATTCAGCCAAAGAATATCCAGATCTGATAACATTCAATCCGTATCCGAGCCGAATCTGATCTGTTTACAGGCCTACGCCTAGGGCAGCTAAGATGCCTGGATGCCTTGACAACTATGCCAATTGATCTATAGAAGCTTGCAGAAATGACATGATAGTTTGAAGGGTAGTAACAGTGGTATAGAGTTATCAACTCTACCCTACATTGAATTGTGAAACAAGCAAGGTCGGCTAGGTATTCCTCCTTGTGGGACATGAGCTGATGAATAACCATAGTTCGAAAACACGTCTCGACCAAGTTGAGACGATTGAGATCTCGACAAGTTTTTGTAAATATTTTTATTTATTTATTTTATTTTGGTGGGCAAATGGCAACAATTGACTCCGAAAATTTAAGGGAAGCGTGTTTTAAGCTTAACAAACATAAAAAAGTCTTCAAATTATCAAAAAAAAAAAAAAACCCCCCCAATTTGGTGTTTTAGATTTGCATCTTTGGTTGGTAGCAACATTAAATGTCGAACCCTTATGTGATATTGCCTATTCTACACAATGTTTGAGTGCTATGAGACATAATTGGCAAGTAAAACAAGTAAATTATGCAGTAATGGATGAAAACACGTAATATTGAATAATTATTTAAGAAATAGTTAAAGACTTGAGTAGAAGCTACAAACTAAAAAGTACAGTAAAGTTTGAACAATGCTTATTAAATAGACACCCAACCCAAGTACAATGAGCTATACATAAGTCATAGACACCCTAGTCTTCCATGTCCCAACTCCCAACGATACAATACTATGAGTATGTGACTGTCTACTGATATGAACTATGACGTGCTGGATCGAGTCCACTCGTTTTCCATGTCCGAAGTCCCAACAATGCAATACTATGAGTATGTGAGTGCCTACTAATATGAACTATGACGTGCTGGATTGAGTCTACTCATGGTTCGATGGAACTGATGTGCATTGCCCTCTGTCTATGTGACATATGAATGCCACATCATAGTGTTCAAGAAGAAACGAGAGTAGTTCTCCACAGCTGCCCTGTAAATGGTCTCATCTACATACTGCATGTAACATATCCTAGGGTATAGGTCATCGTAATGTGAAGAACTATCCGTTGAGCCACTTTCATAAGATCCATATCGTGAGGTTGTAGATTGGCCTTTGGTGCTTGACATATAAAAAATCTACCCCCAGGCAACCTCTTCTAGAGCCTTTTTATAGGTATGAAACCATAAATCACAGTCAGATCGTCAACCACAACTGAAACCGAAACTGATCTAAGATTGAAATTGCATCTGAATCCAAAAGCAAGAAATCTACGTCTAAATAGACATCTATGGAATCTGACCCAACAACTAGTGAGCGGCCAAAGCCAATAAGTCGAGCCAACTGTTGGAAAAGTAAAGTTTTTCAAGTCTGCTTTAAAGCCCGATTTTCAATCTTCAAAGTCTGATTTTTAGTCTTCGAAGTCCGATTTTTAAGTCTATAACGCTAGCCCTTTTGTTGGTCTATAATAAATCTCCTAATCTGGTCTTTTCGTTTAAGTGAGTTGTAAATAGGTGGTCTTATTTCATAACCTTCACAACCAAAGCAATGAACCATAGAACAAGTATTTGTCATATTTGTCTTTTCGGAATAGTAACTTTTTACCTGAAATAGTTGAATGTAGCCAAATCTTCCACTGTGCAGCAATCGATCTCTTCCTAGTGATGTGGCAACGCCCAATAGTGTATTCCAGTAGTATTGAGTGATAATATGGTAAAAAAAATAAAATAAAATCAAGAACCTAGGTTTTCCCCCCTTTTCGAGTTTACTTCGAAATTTCGAAGTCTGGTCGAGTTTGTCTTTTTATATGGCACTTTGTACCATTTCGGCAAGACGGTACAAGAGGATCCAAATCTCGCCGAAATTTCAATCGAGATTTTCGAGTTAATGCATGTTTGATATTTCGGCCTATATCTCGTCTCGACAAGCTCAAGTTTTTTGATATCTTGCTGAGATTAAGAACTATGTGAATAACCTCACTATTGGCTACCATGGTTAGGGTGTGGAGGAGGACTTTTGTCTTGTGTCTGATACCAATTGATGTAACAATGTGGTCTAATAAACCCTGATTATTGGTCGTAATGGGCTTGCCAAACGATAAGCAACTCAAATAATAGAGTTGATGGCAATTTTGTAGTTTTCTTGAAGTTCAGAATCCTATTAGAAAAGTTAACAAGCAAGGGCAAAATAGTAATTTACTTATAAGGGGAACGACGATGCGAGGATTTCGAAGAAGGATTGAAATCATTACATACAACTTAAGAGGAGAGGGGCTTACTTGTAAATGTAATATGACTTTAATTGTAATAAGAGGAAGAGTAGTTCTTTCCCATGATAGGAATAATACCCCTGCAGCAACCTTCCTCGATTTTGATGGATGGAGTTCTTCACACCAAATTCCAATCATGCCAAGGTTTTGGGATTAGGTAGTCAATCCTAAAGCCTCTTGATTCAAGTCTACAATATCACGAACCAGCAGTCTGAAAACTGAAATACCCTCTCTGTAACAGTACCATGCGATAATGACATAGTGTAACAACCAGGTATGGTATGTATGGGTTTCGATTTGTAGCAATGGAGGGTCTGTTGGGAATGAACTTTGAGGGATCAAATCGCCCACGTAGCCAACCAATAATAAAAACTTACAACATTATTTCCTGCCAACCCTCTCTGAACCAAAAGCCAGTCTGGGACCGGTTCGTCTTAATTGGATTTCTAGATAGGGTGACACTGGTTCAGCCATGATAGTCCTACTGCATTCGTAGGTATCTGAAGTTTTCAGAAACCTGAGGAAGTCTACTTGTGATTTACCCTAAGAATAAATAAAAAATTCTTTAAGACGTTAGAAAGCTGTTTCATGGGGTGCAATGTAGTTGAATGATGTGGTATGTCGTCCCATATGTTATTATGGCTATTTGAGTTCGTTGATGAACTCTATTAACTTTCATACCTTCCTCCGTTTAGTCTTGTTGGTATAATTATTTGGAAACGGGAAAAAGATATTGGGAGAGGGGATTTTTGCTATTCAGAAGTAGATTTTTTGCTATTCCCTTGTGGTATGACTTTTAAGCTTTCATTGAACTGATTTTCGTTAATTTTCTTCTGCAGACCACAACCAAGAAGAAGATAACATCTGTATTTAGTTTTCCTAGAGAACTGGATATGGGAAGGAGATTGTCTGAGCCTTCTCAGTTGAATCTAGTATATGACTTGTCAGCGGTACTGATTCACAAGGGTACAGCTGTTAATAGTGGCCATTATGTTGCACATATTAGGGATGAGCGTATAGATCAGTGGTGGGAATTTGATGATGAGCATGTCTTAAAATTAGGTGGTCATCCATTTGGAGAAGGATCCTCAAGTTCAACTGCTAAACCTCTTGGAATTGAGCCGTTGGTGCCCCTTTCTTGTTATGGATCTGTCAATTCTGCCGTGAATGGATATCATTCAAGTGAAGATCTGATGCAACCATCAGATTTGAATATTGTTTGTCAAACAGTGACATTTTCATCAGCTGATGCATACATGCTGATGTATAACCGTAGAAATAGTAAGAAGGCCGGTGACAAAACTTGCACAAGTTATAGCACCAATGATGTTGAAATAGATGGAAAGCTGGTTTCCAAAAGCAATGATAACGCTCTTCCCTTGCATATTGCTGAAGAGATAAATAAATTAAATTCATCAATTGCTGATGCCTGCCACCAGTATAAGCTAAAGAAGGAAAAGGAGATGGAGAGGATCACGGAACGGAGACTAGAAGTGAGATCAATTCTTTCTGAAGCTGCTGTTAATTCACTTGAGGATCCACACTTCTGGATTTCCTCAGATTGGCTTCGCCAGTGGGCCGATAGCATTACCCCACCGTAAGTATGTGGTTCTGTAAATGTTTTCTTCCTTTTCCTCTCTGTTTTGTTTTCCATACTTTTTCATGTGTTAGTTAAAGTAGTTAGTTAGACTTTATATGGGTGTGGGTGTGTTGATCAAGTGCATAAGTAGGCCGGTTAAAATTTATCTAAAGTGTGGGTGTACAATATTTCAAAATTTTAGTTCGATAAATATAGGCTCAATATAATTTTATTTTTCAAGAATAACTCCTCCTTTTCATTTTCCCCCCTACACTGCATGGACCCAATCTGCTATTTTATTTTTACTTCTTGATCATGCTCAAGTACCTTTCAGGCCCCACCACCTCAATTGAATCAAGTGATGTGGTTTTTTTTGGAATGTTTGACAAATGTTCTGCCCCTCTTTCTCTCTTCTATTATGCTTTTCCTCATCCCTCCTCACCACCACTCCACCCTCCAGAGAAGAAAACAGAAGGGAGAGCATTTATAGCTAGTTCCATGGGGTTAAGAAGGTTTGCTAAATTTGGGATTAGTAGTTTAAAGATACTTGCCTAGGATGATAATTTAGAGTTCTAAGTTACTCTTCTTTTCTAATAATTATATTCTTGAACTATGAGTGTTCTTGTATGGTGATTGCTTTTTATACTTGTAGAACATTTCTTTTTGTGTGAATTACATCCGAGGTCCCTCATGTTCCAAAATCCAAATATTATGACAAATGTCTATAAAACGTAAATGTTATAGCAATGGTATTATGGATGGTATTTTATTTAGTTGCCCTTGGTTTTTTTTTTTTTTTTGGGTGAATTGAAAAATTCATTACCAAAGAGGAAAAAAATTACAGCAGCTCCCTTAGGGAACAAAGAAGAACAATGAGAGGACCTGAATCCTCAGGAGGAGGAGGATCGGAGGGAGGTAGTAGAGGAGAGGCCCCAGGAGACAACAATAAGCCTGTTCCTTGGGGTGTCATTACAAAAAGAGGGGGGAGGCAAAGATAGCTTAGCATTAATCTCGAAGGAAATGGCATCCCAAATCTGCTGATGAGTTCGCGATTTGGAGGTCCATTTCCTTAGAGTACGCTCCAACCAGATGTGGTTGATCGTGGCACAAAAAACTAACTTTCCAACAGTGTCACAAATAGAGGAACCCGCAAAGGTCTTGTCAATCCAGAGCCACTCTCTACTGAAAGGAAGAATTCTTCTAGGTAAAGGCCAGCATTTTGCTAGAGCTCCCTTCCAGATAGCTAAAGAGAAAGGACACGTGAAGAAAAGATGCTCAATGTCTTCATTATTGTTCCAACAAAGGCAGCATGAGGGAGGGGCTTGTATGTGACGATGATGGAGGAAGGACTGCGTTGGAAGACAGTTTGAGAGTGCTCTCCAGGCCGTGAAGCAGTGACGGGGGATGTGGTGCTTGAACCAAAGAAGATTTCTCCAAGGAGCCCAGGCAATTTTGGAGCGGATATGATCCCAGGCAGCTTTTGCACTAAAGCAGCCAGAGGAAGAATGAACCCAAAAAACAGAATCACCTCTCCCTAGTGGACTTCTAGGGATAGAGGGGAGGGCAGCCCAAATGCTGTTAAGTGACTGATGAGTAGAAGGCTGCAGAGTCCAACCATTGCTGCCAAGGATATTTGCAACCTCGGATTGTCTAGTGAGGCCCGATCTATAAAAATCTCTGGTGGAAACCTGGTGGAGAAGGATGCCCAAAGGATGCCAATAATCAAGCTAGAAGGAGGTAGATGAGCCATTGCCAATATGGGAGTAGATAGAACCTTGGACTAGGGAGCGAGCAGCTAAGATCTTCCGTCAGACCCAACTCCCAAGAGGCATCAGAAGATAGAGAAACAGTCCAGAAGGAACCGTGCTGCAGGTGTCTCGAGTAGATCCAGTCAACCCAAATACTTCTCTTTTTAGAGACAATGTTCCAGATCAGCTTGATAGTACCAGCTAAGTAATACCTCTTTGATTCTTCTAATACCCAATCCACTTTCTTTTTTTGGCAGACAGACTGAAGCCCAACTGATGGGATGAAGAAACCTGGTGGAGTCCGTCCCCTTCCATGGGAAAGAGGCTATTAGGGATTCCAAGGCTTTGACAGTAGAGTGAGGTAAACCATAGGTGCCGGACCAATAGATATAAGAGGATTCCAACACTGATTTGATGAGGACAAGGCGACCCGCATAAGAGAGAAGCTTTCCTTTCCAGAGCTGAAGGCGCTTCCTGACGAGGTCCAACATAGGGGTGCAGTGATGAGCAGATAGCCTACCAGGAATCAGAGGGAGACCCAAGTATTTGACAGGAAGCTAGCCAGCAGAGAAGCCGACTTTGTCAATAAGAGCCTCTCTATCCAAATTAGAAACCCTCGCAAGGAAGAGAAGAGACTTTGAAGGGTTTGTGCGCAGACCCGAGGCCAACTGGAAGCGCAGCAGACAAGACATGATGGCTTCAAAAGAGCTGATGGAAGCTTTGGAGAAGATCATAAGGTCGTCTGCAAAAGCTAGATGGGAGAGCTTGAGACTTTGCACTTCGGAATTGGAGAGATGAGGTTCTGATCCGTGCAAGATTGGATATCCCTGGATAGAACTTCCAAAGCCAAGGTGAAAATGTAGGGAGAAAGAGGGCACCCTTGTGATTCCCATAGAAGTTGAGAAGTAGCCTGCCGGACTGCTGTTTACTAGGACAGAGAGCCTTGTAGAGGAGATACAGCCATGAATCCAATTGACAAAGGCCGGGGGGAATCCCATCTTGGTCATCTCATTAATGGTCATCACATTAATGATAAAGTCCCATCTAATGGAGTCAAATGCCTTGTGAATATCAATCTTCATAAGGGCAACAGGGGAATGACTGGATCTGGCAAAGCCTCTAACAATCTCATTGCATAGAAGGATGTTGTCCGAGATGTTCCTGCCAGGGATGAAGGCTGACTGGTTATCACTAACAAGCAAATCCACAACACTCTTGAGTCTGGTGGCAAGGATTTTGGCAATGAACTTGTAGATCAGATTGCAGAGAGCAATGGGCCTGAAGTCTGTCATAACAGAAGCGCCTTCTTTCTTGGGGATGAGGCATAAGAAGTGTGGTTGACCTCTTTGATCTGAGAGGGGTTGAAGAAGAAGCTCCGAACAGCCTTGATAAGATCATGCTTAACAATGTCCGAAGCTGCTAGGAAGAACCCCATATTAAACCCATCCAGACCAGGGGCTCCATCCACTTTGAGAGAACGAATAGCAGTCTCAGTTTCAGCTTCCTCAGGGATGGCTCTAAGAGTGGGGAGCAGCTCATTTGGGATGAATTTGTTGAGAAGGTTGTTAGGGAACGGCTCAGGATCATCCTAGAACCATTGAAAATATCCTTGAAGTTCTTCACAGTCGTGTCTTTGATATTTTTGACTGTAGTAATGGAAGAACCATCCGGAGCCTTTAGCATCAGAATAGAGTTTACATTTTATCTTTGCCTTCAAAGATCGGTGAAAATAAGCTGAATTTGTGTCCCCCAATTCCGGCCATATAGTCCTAGACTATTGCTTGAGAAAGCATTCCTCTTGAGAAAGAAGAGAGGAAAGCTCAATGGAGACTTCTTTTTCTTCTGCAGCCAAGGCAACGTTTAGGATATCAGATTGGAGCTGCAGTTGGATAGAGGAGAGTTTGTCTTTGCATAACAGAACCTGCTGACCAATGTTACCAAAGATGGTTGAGTTCCAACTTTTGAGAGCAGCCTTTACCTTTCTAAGCTTCCTGGCAAAAGGAATAAAGGGGGAGGAGAAAGCCCTTACAGGCTTATCCCAAGCAATTTGAACAGTAGGCAAGAAAGTTGGGTGAGATACCCACATGTTGAAAAATTTGAAAGGCTTTGGGCCAAAGGAGATGCAAGGCTGGATGGTGAGGGTGATAGGGCTGTGATCAGAGATGCCAGGTAAGTCTGAGGTTGCAAGAGATGAAGGAAATGGTGAAAGCCATTCTTCAATAACCAGCATTCTATCCAACTTACAAGTGACAAGAGCACTGCCTGTTCTTTTGTTATTCCGAGTATAGAGTGGACCAGCCCATCTTAGATCATTGACCCCTATGTCTTCGATGCACTCACTGAAACAGTTGATAGCATCCATGTCTATATGATCTCCCGCTAGCTTTTCATGGCTGTACCTTATAACATTGAAGTCACCACCAAGGCCCCAAGGAGCATTACCAGTTTGAGTTGCAATGGACTGAATATCAGTCCAAAGAGACAGCCTATGAGAGGGGCAGTTTGAGGCATAGACCACAGTGAGAAGGAAACTTGAATGGCTAATGATATCAAGGAATTTAAGATGCAAGAATTGAGAAGAAATATTGTATTTACAAGGTCCCATAAAAACCAAATTCTGCCATTAGCATGATGTTGGTAGTTAGAGAGAAGAGACCAGCCCGGGGCAATGGAGGCTGAGATTTTGGAGGAGTTGAGTTCCTTGATATGAGTTTCGAGAAGGCAGCAAAAGCTTGCAAGATCAAGCTTGATTTTGGACCTAACAGGAACATGCTTAGAGGGGTTATTTAGGCCCGTAGTGTTCCAAAAGAGACCTTGGTTCATTTGGACAAGGGAGCTAAAGGCAACAAAGGCTCACACAGCCGAGAGAGAACTGATCTGTGCTGGGAAGAGCTACGATGCCTGCGATGGTAGGAACCAGCAGGGGAAGAGCTTGCCAAGGGGGGGTGAGTGGTCACTCGGCCTGAAGGGGGTGGATGGTTGAACTGGCCTTTCAAAGAATGGATAAAGGCCGGTTTGATGGGTGGCCAGTTTTTGAGTTGGAGAGACCCGAGAACCCACATGGGTTAAAAGAGAACCTGTGGGATTAAAAGGGGGACCAGGGCCAAGGAGTGAAGATTCAAGAGAAGAGGTGGGGGCTATAGGGGGACAGGTGGATGAGAGAGGCAAAGGTAGGGTCTCACAAGGGGTAGAAGGCATCTCACTTTTTGAAGTTTCGTTCTGCAGAGGAGCAGACTACGAGGAAGAAGGCATCACAGCAGGTAAAGCGTTAAGAGAGACCGATACCAGAGGGAGGGGCAGGCTTGCCAGTAGGAGAACTTACACCAGAGGAGGTGGTGCGTAGGATCAATGACATGCGGGATCGACTAGGCTCAGAGATTTGGAACAGGAGCACCTCGGGGCAGGCATCAGCTTCAGTTTCATCTTCAGCAGGCAGGAGGGAGAATCTGTTGTTACTAATGGGTAAGGACCTCTTAGTAGCAGCGACAGAACCAATGTTTTTTTGATGAGGATTCCGGCGCTTGGTCCTGGTTCGGATCCTACCACGCACAGGGGAGAAGGCCTCAGAGAGAGGAGCTTGAGTTGGAGGAGGTAGAGGTTGACGGAGTCAAACAGAGACAGGAGCTTGAGAGGAACCACGCAGATTCTCACGGAGTCCATCTGAGGAAGGGCAATCAGCTTTAGAGGCGCAAAACTTCGAGTCATGGCCAAACGATTTGCAGGTCAAGTAGTGAGGGGGTTTCTAGTTGAAGTGAATCTCCTGCTCGAAAGAATAATCGTCGCTTTCATGGATTGTGATGAACGAAGGAAGTGGATCAGCGGCAGAGACTTCTATACAAATCCTCGCGTAGGCCAGGCGATCTTTCCTAGAGGTGCGAAGGTCAGAAAACAGAGGAGTGCCCAGAACTGATCCCATTGTGCTAAGACCTTCGGAGCACCAGTAGTGTAGGGGAAGGCTCGGTAGAGAGACCCAAAGAGGGAGAGACGAGATATCTAGTCGCCGGAGTTGAAGCTTTTGGTGCCATTGCCGGAGGAACAAAGGTTTCTTTCCCACATGCTAGGGAGCACCTTCGAGGACTCAAGACTTGTCTTTGTCATTAGAGAACTTGAAAATAAAAAATCCATTGTCCAGTGGCGAGATGTCAAGGTTCCCCTGAGTACTCCATTGCTTGGAAAGAGATGTCTTCATGGTGTGGAATAGTGGATGAGAGCCAAGGAAGCTTCCCACTAAGCAGTTCTCCCAAAGTCTTGCTTCTTCTTCTAGAAAGCCCTCAGGGCAGCGAGCAACGTTCCCAGGGCCCGCTGTGGAAGGGGCAATAAAATGCAGAGGGATGCCATCAAAAGCCTTTGGAGTCGACCTGAAGAGAGAGCACCAGCCAGAGGAGAGGACAGGTAGCGATGGATTGGATCCAGAAGGAGGTGGTGATGGGGCTGGAGGCAGAGGAGGTGAAGAGGGTGGAGGTATGAGGGGATGGCTTCATGCCCCCGGAGGGAGCTTCACGTGGCGATTGCCCCTAGTTTATTTGTGAATGTCCTTTCTTTCGTATGTCTCCCTTGGAGACAACAACCATTCGGGATTTTGGAAGGGGTAAGCTGTGATGTTCTTTTTTTTTTCGCATTTGGCTGTCTGCAAACCACTTTCTCTGTCTCATTCTTCTGCTTGTGGAAATATGAGATCAAAAGAGGTCGCCAAGTACAAGGTTGGAGCTCTAGCTGTTGTTGGGCTAACTGGTCCAATTGATGTTACTGCTATATCTGGCAATACAGGAATTTGACCCTTTGCAGATCTCCTGCTGCTTTGAAGCGCAGTATATCTCAATGCAAATCCTAACAGTCAATGCTCTGCTGATTTTGATGTGATTGAGAATATCTATGCAGTGAAAATCTCAACTTTTAGAATTCACATGCGCCTATAGAACACAAACAACGGAGTATTTTTTTTTAATGTAACTTCTGCATATAAGAGAGAGGAAGAGAGAATTTCTAAAAGTCAAAAGGTGAGGTATGAAGAACTTGATGTCTCATCCTATTGCAGGTTTTTTTATGTTCCTAGAAAGTGTAATATAGTAGAAAACAATCTAGCTAATAATGCTTGTGTTAATCACGAGTAATATTTGGTTGTTTACATCCATCCCAAGTTGGCTTCAGCCAAAGGATTTTAGGAGTATCTGTGTGTAATAGTTGGTAACTAATTGAATGATTGTTATCACCAGTCAGTCCTTTTATTTGTAAGTTATAGTGCATGTCTCCTTTTCATCAAATAGAGTCCCCCCCAGGAATTCATAAAATCCTCTGAAATGCTAGTGGGCTTGAATTGTGCACAATTCAGCTAATGGCTTGCAGAATTGGACAATTCATTTGCAACTCAACGATTCATATTTGGGGCTACAAGAGAGCAGTTGATCTCCCTTGATTCTTCGTATTTCAATTTGAGATTTTGTGTATCAGTTCTTCTAGGATGACATAATTTGCATATTTTTGGCTTCAAAATGTTCTATACAGTGAGAACCTAATCAGGTTCCTCATCTGGTTCTGTCAGTTCCGCTTAGTTCAACTTTCGGAATTTTAAATGTGGGATATGGATGCTTGGTTGGGCTACTGGAACAGGATGATGGATGGTTGGTTTGAGAAGGATGTTGTCCATAGGTTGAAGAATGCACACACAAGGCCACCCAAAATTTTGTTCATAAGTTACTCCTGTTTGGAAACTTAATTTCAGAAAAACCCTTCTGTATGAAGTTATTCTCCTATTTGCCTGAAATTCTGTTTACCCTTTCTGAAAGGGTCCATCATCGGTCTGCTAGTATGAAATTGCCCTTCTTTTGGTGGGACCTGGCAATTTGATTAGGGTTGGGTTTTGTATCCTATTCAAGTTCTTCCTTATGCATTGGTGACGTGTGCATCTTAGTGCTTTGTGATTATACTATTAACCTTGACAGGGTATGAGCATACGGGCACACAATCATCAATTCAACATTGCATGGCTATATAATAGAGCCAAAGTTCAAAATTTTGGTTTTGAGCCAGGTTTTTAACTCGAAATCAAATTAATGTAGTTCTAGATCGGTAGGAGACCAACTAGAAGCCAATAAACTAGGATCTATTATGAACACCAATCGGGTAGGCCAAAACTAGTGTTTTAAATTAGGGTTAGAGTTTGATGGTATGGTATTGGTAAAAGTGAAAACAAAAAGGGGAAAGTTAGGCTTTGGATGTATGGAAGGTTAGAAGAAGAGTAGGGGTTGGAGATGATTTAAATTTTACTATAGTTGCAGAATTTCCTGGACAGCAGCTTGTTTGAATGAGATTCTTGAATAAAAATCCATTCTTGAATTAGAACTTGGATGTTGAGCTTCGAAAGAACCACCCGTGCTTCACACCGCAAGGTGTTGATTGGATCAAACACCAATGGCACCAACGAACCACCCGGGCTTCCCATTGCAAGGTGTCAATCGGATCAAACACCGATCTCACCAGCCTTGATCAAAACAAGACAGATTTCAATGGAGAAGAAAAGCAGCAAAAGCTTTTCATTAATATAAAATTCGTTGTTCAATGCTTGCCCCCCTTACAACCTTATATAAAAGATTCAAAAATAGACTCTTGCACTATAAAGGAAAGGCCTAACCCAATCCTTAACCTATTAGGTAACCTAAACTAACTAGGAAACTGAAATATTGAAGGAAATAGACTCAAAACATTGCTGCACTTATGGAGTCCTAATCCATCCCAACTTACATAACAATTAAATACTTGCATGACAACTTAAGTTGTCACATTAGCACTTAACCAAGTCACATGATCACTTAAGTGATCACATGATAACTAATTACATAAAAATAAAACTACCACTATTTATATAAACATAAAACTAAGTATAGTTATAAAACATCTAATCCCGTATGCAACCTAATTACCCAAATTTTAGGCCCATAAAAGTGGCCTATTACATATGAAACCTGCGGGACCAAAGGCCAACATGTATATAGTTACAAAACATCTAATCCCGTATGCAACCTAATTAACCATATTTTTTGCTTATAAAAGTGGCCTATTACATAGGAAACCCATGGGATCAAAGGCCCAACATATATATAATCCAACCCTAGACTTATTTCTAAGCAAAAAAAAGCCCAGTTTGGTGATAATCTGCATCACAAAATATTTCGTTAAACTGCGAAATTTCGATCGAAACCTAGTAAGTTTCGCTTGCAGGTTTCGATTGCGAGTTTTAGGCCCAAGTAGCCAAATTAAGTCCCAAAGATTTTTTTGTTGGAAATACTAGTTTAGGCCCTATAAACATAGTGTAACCTTTAGATTGTAAAAATACAAACCCAAATGGTAGTTTGGCTTTGGATCCGGACCCTAGGATGGTAGTGTATGTCGTTCACTATTGTATACTTTCTCTAATATAACCTATTTTACATAAAGTGGGCCTCTATCCTCTAGAGACGAGATAAATATTTTGATCATACTCTGATATTCAATTTGGTATCAGAGCCTTAAAACCCTACAATTCTTTTTGTTTAGTTTTCTTTTTGTCACCGCTGCCAGTAGAGCTCCACCGCCAATCTTGAGGCTGCAGCCTCACCGTGTAAAAAAGGGTTGACTAAACATGTGCCAACACATGTCGTGCCGTGTATGATTGCTGCTAACAACCATTTACCTGTGTATCACCACCACTACCTCCTACCATCACCATATTCTGATCACTTTGATATTCAACTGTAAAACATATCAACTAGGAAAACATCATCGGTTGTCTTTTCCGGTTCGTAGTGTCTAGTAGTCCGCCTTTATTTTCTTTAATACAATCTGATATTTGGGCTCCATATCCTATCAAAAATAGATTAGGTTTTTATTATTTTGTCACTTTTGTGGACTATCATTCCCGTTCGACATGGTGTATTTGTTGAAAGATCGTACCCTGTTTTTTTCAAAATTTTTATAACAAAATTAAAACCAGTTTGATGATTCCATTGAAGTTCTTCGGTTTGATAATGCTCTTGAATTCACTGATTGTGAAATCTTTGACTTTTGTTTGGCTCATGATAGGATTCATCAGATAAGTTTTTTTATACCCCCCAACAAAATGGGGTTGCTGACTTGCAAATCGGTCATTTATTGGAGATTGCTCAGTCTCTCACGATCCATATGCATGTTCCCAAACAATTTGGGGTGATGTTGCTTGTTTTTTAATTAACCAAATGCCCTCTTTTGTTCTAGTTAATCGTTTACCTTTCTCAATGTTATGTATAGATTTTGCTTTATTTAATTTGCTGCCTCGAGTTTTTAGTTGTATGTGCTTTGTTCATAATTGCACCCTTAGGTTGATAAGTTGTCTCCCAGGGGTATCAAGTATTTTTTTTCTAGGTTACTCTAGAACTCAGTAAGGGTACAAGTGTTTTGTTCCTCTTCCTCATTGATAGTTTGTTAACGCCGATGTTATATTTTATTAAAAATATTTCATATTATTTTCTTCCTGTGCCTACCTTCATGCAAATACTAGTCGTCCACCTCCTTTTGTTGTCCTTGTGCGTTTTGTCTCCTAATGACTTACTAGTTGCTCTTCTTAAAGGTACCTGTTCTTGCACTTAGAAATCCTTGACTACTTATCCTATAGAAAATTTTGTTTCTATATTTAACTTACCACCTCCTTTACATAGTTTGCTTTCGCATTATTAACTAATTCCATTTCGAAAAATCACCATGATGCTTTATGTAATCCTAGGTGAAAAGTGGCTATGGAAAGAGAAATGGATGCCTTGCTTTCATGACAAACATGGATCTTTGTGGATTTGCCTCTAGGTAAGGATCTTGTGCGTTGTCATTAGGTGTACACCAGTTGAACGGCTTATGGCCCTTTTGGTTGTGAAGGGCTATACTTAGACGTATGGGGTGTATTATTTTGAGACCTTCTCACCTGTTGCTCGTTTTAACTCGTTCTGTGTGCTTATGTCATTAGCTGTGAATTTAGATTGGCCCTTATATCATATGGATTTCAAGAATGTTTATATGTTAGTCTCCTTGAGGAGGTGTATATGGAGCAACCTCGAGGGTATGTTGCTTAGGGGGAGAATTCCCATAGTATCTATAAGCCGCACAAGGCCATGTATGGTTTAATATATCACTCATAGCCTGGTTCGACAAGTTCAGTTCAGTCTGTAAGCTACACAAGACCATGTCTTAACTTGTTTTGGTCAAGGTTTGAGGTTTTGATTTTGGCTGTGGTTTCGGTCAGGCCCGAAACCGAGATGTTTCAATCGAAACTTATTATTTTTTTAAAAAAAATTTGGACTTGGGTTTTAGGGGCCATATGACCAAATTAGGTCATTAAACTTGTATGACAGCCTATTTTAGGCACTATAAACATAGTGTAACCCCTAGATTTTAAAAAATCAGACCCAAAATGGTAGTTGACTTCGGACCCTAGGTTGTTAGACTACACAGTATACATAAACTGATATTTTATTCCACATGATCTTTAGTATTTGAACACATATAATTCAAGTAAACCAACTTAAATAAGCAATAGGAATGATACTCTTTGTATTATGTAGAGCAGAAAACCAGCTTTCCAACAAGTCTAACACTGCTTAAATCTGATTTTTATTGACAGAATTATGTTCCATTCAAACCCTATTTGGCGTGTGAATGCTATTAAAGTCATTTTGAATGAAACTAATTTTTTGTTTTGATATTTAAAAATTTATTTGGTGTGCGTGAATCCTATTAAAATCGCTTTGGATGTAAATAAATTTTTAGATATCAAAACCAAAAATTATTTTTGCCACCCTTTTGGTTTTTAGGGATGTTCTATCCTAATAAGATTTATGAAATTTTCAGATTTGGGAACAAACTAGACATTTTAAGTGGAAAATCACCCCTACATCCCAAAATTCGGCTTGTGTTCTTGATTTGTGGGGGTTGACTTTTTATCTTGTCGGAATTTTATTTTTTTAACTATTTTTATGGATTCAAATATAGGGTATTTGTTCATCTGTGAATAATATCTTAAGTGAATGGAAAATCATTTGCTTAAATAATATTTGGCATAAAATAGGGCTGTTTCGGGAAATTTGGAGAAGGCTGGGCGAAACAGGATGAAACATGCGAGATCGGTCGAAATTTTGACCCAACTCGTCAAAATATGAAACATGGAATGTATGGTTTCGGCCAAAATTTTGACCGAAACCTAGTAAACCTTAAGTTTCGCAACCATTTTCAGTTCGGTAGCTTGAAAATCCGAGAAAAATACTGAGATCTCGTGCGATCTATGCGGAATCTCTAACTGTGGTTTTGGTTGTGTATGTCAATGATAATCAAGGTTTTAAAACTCGGGTTTCAACCAGCCAAAAATCGAGATATTGTCGAAACTGGTCGAAATCTGTGATTTTCCCCAGCCAACTCGAGCTAGTGGTTTCGAGGCCCAAAAATGGTTTTTTTTATCTGATTTTTTGTATACAGCCTATTTTTGACATTCTAAACACAATGCATAAACTATTTTCACCCAAAAAAAAATAAAAAAAAATAAAATCACATGGTACTTGTGGTTTTTGACCCATGTTGACTAGTGTACGGACAGTGTACTAAGAATCGTAGTTGTCCAGACAGACATTTATTTATATTGTTCATAAATAAGTAAATGTTTTTGTATTTGTTATTTCAAGTACTTATGATATTATTCATAAATAAGCAAATACTCTTTATGTGAGTCCAATAGAAATAGTTAAAAAATAAAATTCTAAAAGGATAAAATGTGAACCCTCCAGTTCAAGAACAAAATCTGGATTTTTGGCGGTAGGTGCAATCTTCAATTTTATATGTTGGGGGTTTTCTCAAATCTAGTAATTCCATAAATCTTAATATGGTAAAACATTGCTAAAAACAAAAAAATGCGGTAAAATATTCATTTGTTTTGTTGGTCAAACTTAATTTGGTGTGCACGGATGCTGTCAAAGTCGCTTTGAAAAGTGATTTTAAGAGACGTATCGTATTGTATGGGAGAGACATGCAAAATACAATTTTGAAGCATAAAACACTATGAGTAATATGTAAAATATATCATCTATAAAGAGGAGAACGAAGTATGACAGACAAGTACATTCATTTGATTATGTATAAATGATGAAGTTTCTTACTTGTACTAATATAAAAAAAAGTCAATTTCAGTTTAGGGAAGATTGATGGTTTACACAACTCTTTGAAAAAAAAAAAACCCTAGTTTCATGCAATCAGTCAATTGTTTTTCACTAACCTAGTGACCCATGGCAAAAAACGACACTAAAAAACTATATTTGAACAAAAAAATTGTTGATTTTGCCAAAACAAAATTGATTACAATGCTTTGCAAGAGCTGCTGGTAAGTGTTTTGAGTCATTGATTGAGATATATAGTTTATAAGAGATGTATCAAGTGTATCGATAAATATCAACTATATCGGGTCAACGTATCGACTATTTACAGTTGATATTTTTTAGTATCATATCGGTACTCTAAAAATAAGATACGTATCGATTAGTATCGGTGCATACATTACGATACTCAAAACCTTGCATAGGGTTTGACTGGAACATGGTCGAAATTTCATCGAAGCTTAAACTTGGTTAGACCCAGGTTTCGTTTCAACCTTTGTTGTAACCGAAAAATTTTGCTAAATTTTGATCATTTCGACCGGAATTTCGAACATTAGACGGTATCATAGTTTATGCATTGAAGTAGTTGGATTATTTTTTAATTCATTATCTAAACTTATCTTTCGTTTTGGAAAATTGGATTGAATCATAAGATTCACGATTTGATTCTTGAAAACCCCCTTATGCATATGATTCGTTTTGACAACATTGGCTTTTAGAAGATCTGGGAGGGAGTTGGAACCCTCAACCACCCCTGCTATTGGCAATGGAGACACACCTGCAATTGGCATAAAAGTCAGAAGAAAAATCACGAGCCTTTGTGCATGTTCAGAAAACCACTGGCTACTTTTCAATGGATGAAGAGAGTAGCTAAACGCTATGATGATATGTGATTTTCAGGACAGTACCATTTTCATGTCAATGAGCCTTGGGATCCGAAAGAAAGGGCTCTGATGTATAAAAGTTTCAGGTTGGCAGGCCTCCCTGGTGTTTAATATTTCCTGCTTGATTTTGTTGTCTTTTCTGTCATGTTTCCTCTCTCTTCTCTTTCTTCCCTTTCGAAAGTTCACTGGTGCTTCCATGACAATCTCTGTTTGTGTTGCTGCCTTTGCCATGTCCCGTAGTGTTGGCCGCCGACGAGGCAAGGCTTTATGATAGCTTTGACTCACTTCCATTACATGATGAGGTAGAGATCAAATGTGTTACCCTTAGTTTCAGGTCACGCTTGATTCGTTATTAAAAGTCGAGCAAAAGAGCTTCACTAAAGAATGACTAAGTCTTGATGGTACTAAAAAGGGGGGTGAAATAGTCGTATTGAAAAAATTTGGAGGTCAGGAGATGTATTCTCCTGACCTGAACTAATGCCCCTCTAAGAGGTGGACATAAATTTGAAATGTGTGGGATTGTGATCGTGGTTATGCTAAACATGAGGAAGCATGTTTTTAATATATAGCATTATAAGCAATATATATATATATATTTATTTATGAGCACTGTTGTAATATGGGTGCAAGGGTAGAACTGTCATAAGGTTATTTTGATCTTGTACTTTATTCTGGAATGTTCCTCTATTCTATTATAAATAAAGCTGGCCTATGTCACATTGACACAAGTCATTCTCTCCATTGTAATATTTCATCATGGTATCAGAATTAAGAATCGACCTAGGGTTTCGTGTCATGTGTAAGAGACCACTGGCATCCATCTCTCCAATAATTGCAGCACCACCATCACTGTAGCACCACCACTTCCGCCTCCACCACCTCTTTCCGCCAAATTTTTTAGCATTATAAGCAATATATATATATATATATATATATATATATATATATATATATGAGCACTGTTGTAATATGGGTACAAGGGTAGAACTGCCATAAGGGTATTTTGATCTTGTACTCTATTCTGGAATGTTCATCTATTCTATTATAAAGAAAGCTGGCCTATGTCACATTTACACAAGTCATTCTCTCCATTCTAATATTTCATTATGATATCAGAGCTATGAAGCGACCTAGGGTTTCGTGTCATTTGTAAGAGACCACTGGCATCCATCTCTCCAAAAATCACAGCAGCACCACCACTTCTGCCTCCACCACCTCTTTCCGCCTCTCTCTCTCTCTTCTCGCAAACCTACCACCACCTCTCTCCGACTTTTTTTTCTCCTTTTTTCCCCTTTTTCCCTTTTCTCTACCTGCTTTGTTTTTTTGTCTCCACAGCCACCGCCGTAGGGTTCTTTTTTCCTTGCCTCCCTTCTTTCGCTTCCGTTGGTGGTGAGTGTATCCCACCAAGGGCCCCTTTTCATCTCCAACTATGTGGTAAAATCTCCCATTACACTTGGAGATTATTTTATGTGGTTTTGTGAGTGAAGCTTTGTGAAATTTTTTTCTCTTTACGACCATGTTTGACGACAAAAATTTTGCCATCTCTTTTGGACAAAGGGGAAACTTTATGCATCGTGAGAATGATTTCCCTAGTTTCCAGACTAATTCTGTTAAACTGGATGGCAATAATTACCTCATGTGGTCGGGGTCTGTTTCGCTTTCCGTTGGTTCCCGTGGTTTGAAAGGCCATCTGATGGGTACCACTGCTCATCCAACTGCTGCAAGGAAGGCCCAGGATAAGTGGGATCTTGATTAGTGCCTGGTGATGTCTTTTCTCCTTAGTTCTATTGATCCCGCTATTTCTTAGAGTTGTTATCTATTGTTGGAGACTGCTGCCGAAGTCTGGAGTGTTGCCAAAGAAACCTATTCTAAGGTTGGTAATGCTGCCCAATGCTATGAACTCCGTCGGAAGATACATATGATGGAATAGAAGGATCTTACTCTTAGCCAGTACTACAATGGCATGAGAGGTATGTGGCAAACCTTGGATTTTTATGGGAAGTTTACTGCTATGTGTCAGGCTGATACTATTGCCTACCGCCAATGGGAAGAAAAGCTTCGGGTGTATGCTTTTTTGGCCGGGCTGAACATGGAGTATGATCCCATTCGTGCACATGTATTGAATAGGGATCCCTTTCCAACCCTTTCCCATGCATATGCTATTGTTGCTAGTGAAGAAAACCGACGTGAGGCTATGGTACACCCTCTTATTGTGGAGCGTGCTGCCCTTTATATGGCTCCCTCTAAAGGGGCTTTGACTACCTCTGCAACTAAACCTACTGTCCAGCCTCGTGGTTCTGCTGCCTCATCTGGGCGTCCTCCTATTAAGTGTGATTACTGTGGGAAAGAGCGTCACACCAAGAATCGTTGTTGAAAGCTTCATGGTCCCTGAGTCCCGTGGGCGTGGTCAGCCGAAATCTGGAGGAAGTACTGCCCATCAGTCCGTCTCTGAGGTTGATTCTTCTAGTACAACCAGTACACCTCTCTCTACCGATGAGATGACCAACCTGCGGAGTTTGATGTCAAGGCTGGAATCTACTACTTCAGCACCTTCGGCCAATGCTAGTGTTGCCTTTGCCACTACTGTCCCTCCCTCTGCTAGTCCTTCTATAGGTATTTTGTTTTATGGTCAGAGCTCCTCTGTCAAATCCACTTCTTGGTTTATTGATTCTGGCACTACCGACCACATTATAAGTTTTCCAAAACATTTTTCCCAGTATTATCCTTTAGCTGGTAATAATAAAGTTCGAGTTGCTAATGGATCCTTTTCTCCTATATCTGGCAAGAGAGTTATAAATTGTTCACCTTCCCTTTCTTTATCTTCTGTTCTTCATGTCCCACATTTTTCTACTAACTTGTTATCCATTAGTAGCATTACACATGAGCTCAATTGTAAAGTGACTTTCTTTCCTTCTCATTGTGTCTTTCAGGACTTGGAAACGGGCAGTACAATTGGAAGTGGTAAGATGGAAGGTGGCCTGTACCT
Organism: Telopea speciosissima; assembly: GCF_018873765.1. NCBI lineage: Eukaryota > Viridiplantae > Streptophyta > Magnoliopsida > Proteales > Proteaceae > Telopea > Telopea speciosissima. The sequence goes on along the minus strand of NC_057919.1, from coordinate 49,596 downwards.
GTTAGAGCAGCCTCCTATTGCACTATCTACTGTGGCTTCTCTCCCAGGAATTGGATCTAAGGCATTTGCTGATTTACATACGTGGCATCGTCAATTAGGACATCCACCGCTAAGAACTCTTACTAGTTTATTTCCTAGTTTTTCTAAAGATTGTAATTTGAACAATTTTCATTGTGATTCTTGCATTTTTGCAAAGCAAACTAGATCCCCCTACCCTTTGTTGGGTAATCGAAGTTTATTCCTTCTAATTTAAATTCATTCTGATGTGTGGGGCCCTGCCCGTGTGGTTTCTTCTTCTGGTTTTCGATGGTTTGTGACTTTTATTGATTGTTTTAGTCGAACTACTTGGGTTTATTTAATGCACCAGAAAAGTGATGTTTTTTCTTTTTTTCAGCATTTTCACAACATGGTTTCAACACAGTTTGATGCAAAAATCAGAATTTTAAGGTCTGATAATGGCACTGAACATTTGGTTAGGGCATTTCAGTCTTATTTTTCTGCCCATGGGATAGTTCACCAGACTTCCTGTGTTGATACTCCCACCTCAAAATGGAGTGGCAGAGAGGAAGAACCGATATCTCCTTGAAGTTGCTCGGTCTTTAATGTTTGCTATGAATGTCCCTGTTCGATTTTGGGGAGATGCCATCACCACGCCAACCTTTCTTATTAATAGGATGCCATCTCGTGTCCTAAATAATAAGAGCTCCATTGAAACTCTTCTAGGTAGTGTCATTTTCCCTATTCCATCCAAGGTTTTTAGCTATGTTGCTTTTGTTCGGAATCATCATGTGCATGGGAAATTAAACCCCAGGGGTCTTCGTTGTATTTTTTTGGGATACTCAGCTACCCAAAAATGCTATAAATGTTACCATTCTTCTTCTCGGAAATTTTTTGTTTCCATGGATGTTATTTTTCAGGAAAATGTTCCCTTTTACCCTGTCCCTCTTCTGGGGGGGAGTCTGTTCACCAAGAGGAGGTCCTTCAAATTCCCATAGATCTGTCTTGGGAAGAAGAGGATGTTCTTGAGGATGGGGTTACTAGTTAGGAACAGCATGGTGAGGTTTCTATTGAGGGGTAGACTCTTGTGTCCGCTACTGTGCCCACTGAACCCATTATTCAGCTAAGTAATCAGCGGGTAATGGAAAAAAGGTTCAGGGAGATAAGTACTACTGACATATGGCAGGAAGGAAAATCTCGACTAGAACAGGCCTACTACCATCGTTCCTCTAAAATTGACTGTAGAGGTTCCAAGTTCTGCTACCTCTGAACCCTCTGGTAAGTTTCCATCTGTTCCTCCTTCAGATTATGATCCTACTCTTGACCTTCTTATTGCTACTAGGAAAGGTATACGTAGTTGTACTCAACACCCAATTTCAAATGTTGTTTCTTATGACTCATTAACTCCTACTTTTCAGACCTTTCTTGCTTCCCTGTCTTGTGTGTGTCTTCCTAACTCTTTGCAGGAGGCAATAGCACACTCGGATTGGAAAGAAGCTATGAAGGAAGAGATCAGAGCCCTTGATAAAAATAACACGTGGGATTTGGTTTAGCTTCCACCGGGAAAGAGAGGTGTAGGGTGTAAATGGGTGTTTGCGGTTAAACACAAGGTTGATGGGAGCATTGAACGATACAAAGCCAGGCTGGTTGCTAGAGGTTTCACCCAGACATATGGAATTGACTATAAGGGACGTTTGCTCCAGTGGATAAGATGAACACTGTGAGGGTCCTCCTGTCTTATGTAGTAAATCAGGGATGGAACTTATTTCAACTTGATTTAAAAAATGCATTCTTGAATGGTGAGTTGACTGAGGAGGTCGACATGGATATTCCACCAGGATTTGATTCCCCGGGCATGGTTTGGTAGGTTCCATAAAGCAATGATCTCCATTGGGTTCAAGCAGAGCGATGCAGATCACACACTATTTATTAGGAGGACTACCAAACATGTGACTATGTTGATGGTATATGTTGATGATATAGTCATCACTGGGAGTAGCCAGGAGGAGATTGATTCTTTGAAAACATTTCTGGGTACTGAGTTTGAGATCAAAGACCTGGGGATGCTTGGGTACTTCTAGGTATTGAGGTTGCCTACTCTAACAAAGGAATCTCATTATCTCAAAGGAAGTACACATTGGATCTATTGTCTGAGACAAGTATGTTGGGATGCAAGTCAGTAGACACCCCTGTTGGACCTAATTGTCACCTTCGGTTAAAGGAAGGAGAACCTGTGAATAGGGAGCAGTATCAGTGATTGGTAGGACGTTTGATTTACTTGTTCCACACTCGTCTAGACATTGCCTTTGCAGTAAGTCTGGGAAGCCAGTACATGCATGATTCCTATTTACACACTTGGATGCTGTCTACAGAATTGATGCAGATTGGGTTGGATCACCTGATGACGGGCCTTCTACTTCTGGCTACTGTACTTATGTTGGGGGGAATCTTGTTACTTGAAGGAGCAAGAAGCAACCTGTTGTGGCTCGTTCTAGGGCAGAGGCCGAGTTTCGGGCTATGACCCAGGGTATATGTGAGGCCTTTTTGGCTCTAAAGTTTATTGCAAGATCTTGGAATTGAGGTTGAGATGTCTGTGTGGTTTTACTCTGATAGCAATTCCGCAGTCAGCATTGCTCATAATCCTATTTATCATGATCGAACAAAGCATGTGGTGATAGATCGTCACTTTATCAAGGAGAAACTTGATAGTGGTAAGATGCGCATTACTTTCGTTCCTGCAGATGACCAGCTTGCTGATCTTCTTACCAAAGGATTGAGTCCTAAGCTATTTGTTTCTGTTGTTAGCAAGATGGGTATGATAGATATAAATGCACCAACTTGAGGGAGAGTGTTGTAATATGGGTACAAGGAAAGAACTGTCATAAGGGTATTTTGGTCTTGTACTCTATTCTGGAATGTTCCTCTATTCTATTATAAATAAAGCTGGCCTTGTCACATTGATGCAGATCCTAGCCTCCTTGAATTGAAGAAGCCACCCTAAACCTAGGGTTTTAGTAGGAGCCTTAGTTTAGTTGAGTTTATTTCCGTACTTAGTTTTTATTTTGTGTTTTTAATTGAACCGGGTTAAATTGGTTGCATCCAATTGGTTCAATTGGTTTAATTTAAGTGAAGTGATCCTATTGGCTAAGAGGGTCTTGTATCCTATTGGCCACTAGGGAATCTTCTTTATTTTAAATAGTTTAAGTTGTTTTTAAGTCATTAGGGGTAGAAGAGTCTTTTCTTTTAAGTTTTTAAATTGTTTTAAAATTGGTCACCTCTCCACGATTTAAGCGAGAGAGTTGATTTGTAATAGACTTAGGAATAGGCCTTTGGCCTCTTTATTTAATAGAATAGTGGGAGAGGCTCCACCCACAAGTTTTATGATTTAAAAATTTCGTTCCTGCTGTTAGTTTTTGGCTGCTGCTGCTATTCTTCTCAGAGAACTGCCTTGTGTGTAATATCGAGGCTGCCTTGTGAGTAATATCAAGGTGAGGGCTGGTGGACTCCAGCGACTCCTTGCATCTTGTAGATCGGGAGGTCCTTCTTCTTCTTCTTCAATCAAGTCTCTTCAAGGTTGCTGCCATTGAAGTTCTTTCATTACAAGTAAGTTATTACAGAATTCTGCAAATAACCTTTCTTCTTCTTATCCTCTACCCTAGACCTCCATTCCCCAATCGATTCCCATAAACCCTAGCTTCATCTATAGCCATTACAGCCCTATTCCCTCATCAGTTTACACTCAAATTTTAACCACAGATCCATCACAGTAACCCTTCCACTCGATCTCAGTTGCAGCCTCAACAATCCATAAAACCCTAAATCCCTCCATCACCATTAAAACCCAAAAACCCAAAAACCTGTCTAGACCTAACCAGCTATCAAAACCCAACCAAATTTCAGTCGAACCACCCCCTCACTGCCAGTAAAACTCGACCTGAAGTCCAGCCTTGAAATCCCATCCTAAACCCTAGTTTCAGCCTAGATTCTAAAACCTAAAACCCAAAACCCTAAACCTAAATTTCTGGAATTTTAATTTCTTATTTAAACCTAATTAAACCTATACCATTAGCTTCCTAAAACCTGCATATCATTACTACATAAAACCCTAACTCAAACTCCTAGTCCTAACCCTAATTTCTACCTATTTAGCCTAAGCTGTCCCAAACCAGTTGCCTTGTTAAGTGATCTTCGTACATTGGCTCCTAGTGGGACTTGTCCTACCTAGGACTACATTACACGTTGACACAAGTCATTCTCTCCATTCTAATATTTCATCAGCATTAATGGATACAATGATTTCTAGTGAAGAAAAGGTGTCATGGTGGTCATTTTTTATTAGATACAATTCTTAGTTTTTTCTTATATAGAATTCTTTCATGTGAAAACAATATTTCTATGCGGAAACTATTCTGAATGATTTCAAGTTGCATTTGGGTGCTAGGTTATTGAAGCCTCTTTGATTTCTAGCGGTTCCTCAAATTGTTGTCTAATCCGAGGATTCTTTTTTAGCAACTCTGCAGTAGGATACTGCCAGGATGATAGCATGAGTTTGAGCTCTGTTCTATTACTATTTGCTTGAATTTTGGATTTTGCCTGCTGCTTCTTAACATGATTCCAGTGGTGAATGTTTATATGCATTAAATGTTTATCATATTTTGTTCTTTTTTCAAATATATTTTTCTCATTTCGAATGGCAAACCAATTAGCATTTGCATAACATTTATCATATAATGTATTCTATAATCAACAGAAGCCTTTCATTATACACCTCTATTATTGCTTGCATAATTGCTGGCATGGTGAGAAATGGGCATTATTGCTTACTTTCTGATCCCCTGCAGTGTCCTTGACAACACCTCCATTCAGTGCTTGCATGGTAGAGTTCCAGTCTCAAAGGTTAGCATCATGAAGCGATTGTCAGCTAATGCTTGGACCAAGTTGCTCTCTAAGGTATGTACTTATAATTTATGCGCATCAGTGATCTCTCACTTTTACAATAGCACACTTATTTATCATCAAGGAACATTTATACTTTTGTTTTGTTCAACTCAAGTGTCTGCTAATTAACTCACATGTATAGTTGATGCCAAGGTTCTAATTTCAAATTTTGGAGGGATTTTTATCCCAACTGAATTTTGCCTTGATACTTCAGGGATTTCCTATTTATGCATGTTTACAAATGTTTGCATCATTACATTGGGAGGGGGGGGGGATTGGGAATCCAAGTGGCAGTTCAGCTTTTCACCTTATGTCATATGACAGCCATGTCATCGTCTACCTAAAGACTCTCTCAAATTGCATCACAACAGCGCTATATATTGGAAATTTGAAATTGGGGAAAATTTGGCCGAATCTTGCTTCAAATCCATCCAATGGTCAAATGGATGCTTCACAGTTGACCTTCAAGCTTAATTCAGCAGCAAAATGAAAGATTTTGCCAAAATATTGAGGTTTTCTTGTAGTTTTAGCATGGTTCAAGATTTCGCGAAATATCGCCGATATATCGGGATATTTCAGAAATCTCGAAAGTACCGAGATGAAATGGCAAGGCAAAATGGAAAAAGTTCATATTTCGGTGATATTTCGTGATATTTTGGGATATTTCGGGTATTTTTCGATATTTCGTGATATTTCTTGTGAGTCTTGCACTCTTGTGAGTTGTGAACTTGTGACTTTGTATATTGACTATTGAGTAATGAGTATTGACTATTGAGTATTGAACTATTGACTATTATGGAGTTTATGAGTTATGAGTTATGACTTATTTTTGTTTCATTACTTTGTTTAAATTTCTTATTTGTCTTTTAGTACCTAATCAATGTGTATTTAACTATTTGTACATCAGGGTCGACGACTGTATACTGTCAATCAAGGGTGCAAACCCAAAACACCATTTTGAGTTCATTTTTTTTGCAATATGAAGGTTTAAATGTGTTTATTTAGCTTAAATAAGGGTGTACATGAAGTATTAGGCCTTAATATGGCCAAAACCCCACCGAGATGGAGTGCCGAAATATGGCAGAAAAAACACCCTATTTCGGCGATATTTCGGATTTCGGCCATCTTGACCAGCCCGAGATACTGTGATATCGTGAGATTTTAAGCTATGAGTTTTAGAGCTCTCGGGCAAAAGAGGGCAAAAGCTCAAAATTTTGACGAAATGAGTTCAAATGAGTTGACATTTTGCTGAAAATCTGGGCTTCCCTGCGTTTCCCATTTTTTAAGAAAAAGAAGATTGTACAGTGTATTTATGCCAAAGGCTTTTTCATCATGCACATTAGATAAAATGTCATCAGTTATTCGTTTTCTGTACAAGTTCCCAACAATACATTGAGTGGTAAGGCTGAGAAAAGATGTGGTGAGTACAAGGTTTTTTTTGGGGGGGGGGGGGGGGAGAACTGACTAGTTGATGTAAACCAATAACCTGTAGGACAGATTAGTGGACTACAATACCACACTGGTTGGAATCAACAGTGAACCATTACGAGAATCTGTGGGCAGAATATAGGAGGTAAAATAACTCAAGATCAAACCTGTAGATGGGGCTTACATTATAACTGAAAGATGGTCTACTAGGTTTATTATATATGTAAAATTTTAAGTTCATGTACTGGTTGGATCGAGAGAAACAGGTAGGAACCGAACTTATAATGTAAGAGACAGAAAGAAGGTGATAGGCGAATTCATATAACTTCATATTCAGAAATAAGATGGGATCCAAAGTTGGGTCGTAGTTTGGGAATTAAACCGTCAAAACAAGAGGCCAATCCAATGGTTGGATGGCCAGAAATCAACGACTGAAATCTGTTATATGATGCTGTCAAAACAGATTTTCACAGGTATGTAATAGAGCAGGATCGTGAACACAGTAGTGGACACTTAAATAAACATTGAAATCAGCACTATTAATACCTGGATATGAGACCCACGACAGTAAAGATGGTTGCAGCACCTTGTTGGTTGAAGAACAAACAGAAAAGAAGGGGAAGGGATTGACCAGGCTTCACCACCGTAGACCACCACTGTAGTCCAAAGCAGAATCAAACTTTCTTTTGTCAAAACCGATGGGATGCCCTCCCTTTTTTCTATTTATAAAATACTTCAAATACAAAGTTAGGACTGCCCATGCATGTGAGAGTATTAATCAGCAATAGAAACTTCCTAATATTCTCTTGCAATAATAGGACTCTACTTTCTAAAACTGAAAACTGAAAAATAGAAGCTTCTACTTATTAATCTGGACCATAATGGAACTTAATATGTTGAAAGATCTCAGCAATCATTCTTCCATGCCAGCTGTGCAGATGGGGCCCATGCGATAACCACAAAGATCTAACATATCTATATGTAAGGCTGCACTATCCCTTCAATTATCTCCCACGCAATGGTCAGTATGGGCCCCATCAGATTTGATAAATCTTCCATAGTTTCTTCATCCATGCAAGCTGTCCCTGGGCCCACCATAACTGTCAAAATCTCCTCCAAATATTGCTGATCAATGGCCATTATTGGGCAGAAACAGAGTTGGCCTAGTGGGCTGAAATAACATCAACACATATGATGCAGGAGCACTACCTTGGACCGGGTCCAAATTCAGGTCTTTGGTCTAGTTGAGTAATTTAGGATTTTATTTATTTGTACTTTGGGATTAACATGTGATCTTTATTTGGTGTAGGTTAAGTAGGATACCAACTAGGATTTAGTTTCCTAATTGTTTTGAGTTTCCAAACTATAATAGGTTTCTTTTCATGTTGGGTTTCTTCTTTATTTATTGGCATGCACACTACTATTGGGATTTAGAATTGACAATGAATTGAATAGTTGGGTTTTTGGAGTGCCTACGTGGCGTGCCTTGTGCGATCGTTCTTCCCCCTCTCGCATATCTTCTTCTATTATTTCTCTTATTCTTCTTCCTTGCTAAGGTACGACCTCTTCTTTCCATCCTATCGCAATCTTTTCCTTTGAACTTCTGAAACGTATTTACGCTTACCCTGTTTCATGGTACTGTCTGATTCCATTAGTTGGTTGATCCTTCCTCACCCCTTCTCTGTTCCTCTTCATATCTTGGGTGCATGTTTACTCATCAAAGGTGATTCCAATGCTAGTGATAAATGTCCTAAAACGCTTCTTGTTGTGATAACCAAGCCTGGTTGTTGTAATATTGGTACGAGGGTAAAATTGTAAATTGGGGTATTTGTCCTGTAATCATTCTAGAATATTTTCTCTTTTACATTATAAATAAGGATGGGTTGTGTCTCATGACTCTCATTAGACACAAGTCACAATTTCCCAAACCTTCATGGTATCAGAGTATGATCGACCACCACTTCTATTGTTTCTCTTATTCTTCTTCCTTGCTAAGGTACGACCTCTTCTTTCCATTCTCTCGCAATCTTTTCCTTTGAACTTCTTAAACGTATTTACGCTTACCCTGTTTCATGGTGCTGTCGGACTCCATGAGTTGGTTGATCCTTCCTCACCCCTTCTTTGTTCCTCTCCATATCTTGGGTGCATGTTTACTCATCAAAGGCGATTCCAATGCTAGTGATAAATGTCTTAAAACGCTTCTTATTGTGATAACCAAGCCTGGTTGTTGTAATATTGGTACAAGGGTAAAATTGTCAATAGGGGTATTTGTCCTGTAATCATTCTAGAATATTCTCTTTTACATTATAAATAAGGATGGGTTGTGTCTCATTAGTCACAACTCACAATTCCCCAAACCTTCATCGTATCAGAGTATAATCGACCTAGGGATTCCAAACCCTATTCGAGCTTCTTCTCTACTCTCTTCTCTCTTTCTCAATTTCTCCCCAGCGTTGCCACACCTAGCCACCACTGCCGCTATCACCTAGCCATTGCCGCCATGTTCTACCGCCTCCCTCCCTCTCGGCCTCTCTCTCTCTCTCTCTCTTCCCCTTTCTAGCACAATAGAGAGCAGAGGTACCACCTGTATCACCTCCACCACTCTAGGTGGTGTTTTTTCTCCACCACCAAGGGCTTTTTCCCTCCTCTTTTTGCATTCCCAGTCCTCTTTCATGATTTGAAGGGCTGCTTCCACTTTTTGTGGATGTTTTGGAGATTGTTTGATATTCTAGCATCTATTCTTCAGTTTTGTGGCTTGTTCTGGTTCTTCTATAGCATCCTAAGGGATTATTTTTTGTTGGTAACAATGACGGCGTTGTCAGATCTTTCTACAGCTACATCTGGAACTTAAGCGCAAGTTCATGATTCTCATGACGAATTCCCTACATTCCTTGTAGTCTCCGTTCGTTTGGATGGGAGCAATTATTTGACGTGGTCTCGATCCTATTATCTTGCTATTGATTCCCGCTAGTATTTGGGTTATCTTACTGGCACGAAGAAGAAGCCCAGCACTGAAGGTCTTGAATAGGAGCAATGGATTCTTGCTAACTCCCTGGTTATGTTTATGTCTTATCTTCTCAGTAGTATGCAACCCCAACTTGCTATGGGCTATCTCTTGTTGGATACTGTTGACAAGATTTGGAAAGCTGCTCAGGAAACCTATTCATAGGTTGGGAACGATGCAGGTCTATGAATTGCGTAAGAAACTTCATGAGACCAAGTAGAAGGAACTCAGCCTGTCCCAGTATTATTATGAGTTGCGAAGTTTGTGGTAGGAATTGGATTTTATGATACATTCCAGGCCTCTACTCCTACAGAGGTTATTAAATTCCAGAAACGTGAAGATAAATTCAGGGTGTATGATTTTCATGTTGGAATTAATATGGAATATGACCAGATTTTATCTCAGGTGCTTAACCGTGATCCCTTTCCTACTCTGCGGCAGGTCTACTCTCTCATTCAATTCGAGGATAGTCGTTGGGCTGCTATGTTGCTATCTCCTTCACAGGACCAATCAGCCCTTTTTTCTGGTCCTCCCTTATAGTCCAATGGTGGGTCCTTCGTCCCAATGGTTGTTCTGACAGTCTCTCCATCCGGTGTGATTATTGTGTAAAAGAGAGGCATACTAAGGAAATTTTGTTGGAAGCTTCATGGTCGTCGCATTGCCTATTCTAACAAAAGCAGTGGTCGTGGGAAACCATCCGCCAACTATACTGAGATTGCTGCAGTTGACTATCCACATGGTGCTGCCCCTACCACTTCTCAGGATGAGCTTACTAAGTTTCTCCGACATTTGGTAACCAAATTGGACTCATCTGCCTCTACCAATCCAGCTTCCCCCTCATTTTCTAGTTTGGTCCTTTCGGGTTCTGCATCGCCAGGTATTTATTTTGTTGGTCATTGTGCATCCGTTGTTTCCCGTCCATGGATTATTGACTCCGGTGACTCTGACCACATGATGGTACTACCAACCTGTTTTTCACATATTCTCCTTGTTCTGGTAAAGACAAAGTTTGCATTGTTGATGGCTCTCTTTCTTGTGTCTGGGAAGGGGCCAATCACATTTTCTCCTGCTTTGCAATTGAATTCAGTTTTACTTGTTCCTAATTTTGCTACCAATCTTATTTCTATCAGTCATCTTGATGCAGATTCATCACCAAATATGGCTTGTTTCATTGGGAATAAGTCTAGGGTTGGGTTACATTCATGTTGGGCCTTTGATCCCTTGGGTTTCTAATGTAATAGGCCACTTTTATGGGCCTAAAATATGGGTAAATAGGTTGCATGCGGTATTAGCTCCCATACTTAGCTTTTTATTTGGTGTTTTAAATTGAACCGGTTCAACCAATGGTTCAATTTAAGTGATTTTATTAGTTTTTCTTTTAGTTGTTTAGTTAGACTGGATTAGTACTCTATTTTGAGTCTATTTCAGTCTCCTAGTCAGTTTAAGTTAGCTAATAGGTTAGGGATAGGATTAGGCCTTTCCTTTTTAGTGTCTAAGTCTATTTTTGAGTCTTCTATTCTATATAAGTTTGTATGGGAGGCCTGCATTTGATTAATAAAAACTCAGCTTTATGCTTGCTGCCTTTGTTGCTGCTGTTGCTCCTTGAGAGTGTTGCATCCTTGTGGGTTTATCAAGGTGGAAGGGATTGGTGGATCTCCAATCGACTCCTTGCATCGTGAAGATCGGGAGACCCCATTGTTCATCTTCAAAGCTACTGCCATTGAAGATCTCTTCAAATCCAATAAGTTTGAATATGAACTTTGTTTAGACCTTCTTCTTCTCACTCCTACCCTAAGTAGGATTCCTCTATAACTTCAAATCTGTCGATCAATTTCAAACCAAACTTTCAGCATACATCCCTTACATCATTATTGACACTCGATCCAAGTTTCATCAGACTCCCACCACCCTAAACCCTAGAATCTCCTTCTCCTACCTCTATTAGGAATTGTCTCAAATAATCTTATCTTGCTGTCCAACTCATCTAACCTACTTCCATTCACTCAAACATCATAAAACCTATACCATTAGACTTTCCTACACCTGCTCATCATTACTATATTAGACAACCCTGACCTAAACCTAAGTTTAACCCTAATTTGACCTAAAATTCAATTCTGCCCAAAAGTGCAGAATTTCAATACTCATCCAAACCTTAACTTTTTTATAGCATAATAGCCCTCTAGACCTGCCCATTAATTCCCTATAAACCCCTTTCCCAATATCCAACCCTAACCCTAGTTTTGCCCTAAATTACTAAACCCTAACCCAATCGGCCAGCCTATGTGTGACCCCAGTACCCTGGCTCCTAGTAGGTCTCCTACCTATCTAGGACTACATTACATCTCACTTCTTACCTTAACTGTAAAGTTACTTTTTTCCCGTCTCATTTCCTTTTTCAGGATCTGTATCCTCCCCCTCTCTTTTGGATTCCCCCCTAGCCCCCCCTCCCCTATTTCATCCCTCCCGGGTGCCCTCCCCCTCCCCCTCTCCCCCCCGCAGGCCCTTTGTCTGCGATCCGGCTATTGTTTTCTCTCGTCTTTGCTACCGTAGCAACCCCCCAGTGCGCACCCTGCCTTTTCCTTTATAGTGCTCATGGTTGAAGGCTTTTTTTGGAACGTCAGGGGCTTTAATTCCCTGGCTAAGCACCTAGAGATCGGGTCCCTCATCAAATCCTTACATTCCTCCTGTGCTCTTCTTGAAACCAGAGTCCAACAAGATAATGCAGCCCGAATAGCCGCCTCCATAGCTCCCTCTTGGTCCCTCCTCACCAATTACGCCCACTCCCCCCTTGGTAGGATCTGGTTCCTCTGGGATCCCTCCAAGCTCAATATCTCCCTCACCCACTACTCCTCCCAGCTCCTCCACCTCAAGTGCTCCTCTCCCAATTCCCTCCCCGCCTTCTTTCTTACGATTGTCTATGCCTGCAACACTGCTACTAACCGGTCCTCCCTTTGGCTCGAGCTGTCTCACCTTAACTCCTCCATAAACTCCATCCCTTGGGGTTTAGGAGGAGATTTCAATGTTGTGCGTCCCCAAGTTGAGAAGCTCGGAGGTAGACCCATAGATTCTTCCTCTGTCCTTGCCTTCAATGAGTGTCTCGAAGACCTTGGCATTGATGACATCCGTTGGACTGGCTCCCACCTCACCTGGAACAACCGGCGTGTCGGCCCTGACCGCATTGCCTGCAAGCTGGACCGCTTCGTCTCCAATGAGGCTTGGCTATCGACCTCCCCCCATTCTCTTGCTAATTTCCTTCCCCAGGGCTTCTCTGATCATTGTCCCTGCCACAACCTCATCCAACCCTACTCCTCTTTCGGCCTTAAGCCTTTCAAATTCTTCAACATGTGGACCTCCCACCATCTCTTCCTTCCAACTGTCCTCCCTCCCCCCTCATAGCTCTCTCCAGGAAGCTTTGCAATACCAAAGCTGCCCTTAAAAGATGGAATCTCTCCACCTTCGGCAACATAAACTCCAGGCTTTCCTCCTGCAAATCCAATCTCTCCTCTGTTTAAGTCAGACTCCAAGCTGACCCCCTTAACCCTTCCCTGGCTTCAGAGGAAAAACTCCTCTCTGATGAGCTGTCCTCTCTCTCCTCTCTTGAGGAAAGTTTCTTGCGCCAAAAATCTCGCATCCAGTGGCTTGAACTGGGAGATTCCAACTCAGCCTATTTTCACTGTTCCCTCAAAGCTAGGCTGAATTCAAATTCCATCACCCTCTTCCTTTCTCCTAATGGCTCCCCTCTTACCTCGGTCCATGACATCAAAGCTGCTGTCTCGTCCTCCTTCTCATCAACAAATTCCTTCCCCCCCATCTAGTGGAATCTCTCATCAACATTCCTTCTGACGATGAGATTTCCAGGGCTATTCACACCCATAAATCCAACAAAGCTCCCGGTCCTGATGGTTTCAGCTTGGGGTTTTTCCTTACTTGCTGGGATTCGATCAAAGGGAACCTCTTTAAAGCCATCTGGAGCTTCTTCTACAAACCCAGCCAACTTGTCCAGATCAACCATACCTTCATCTGCCTCATCCCTAAAAAAGAGGGAGCCTCTTCCCTCTCTGACTTCAGACCCATCTCCCTCTGCAATCTCATCTACAAAGTTATTGCCAAAATTCTTGCCAACAGAATCAAGGCGGTCATCCCCTCTCTAATCAGCCCCAATCAATCTGCTTTCATTAAGGGGAGAAGCATCGCAGACAACATCATTCTCTGCTCTGAGATTGTGCGGGGATTTGACCGTAAATCTCACTCCCCTGTTGCCCTCATGAAAATAGTCCTCCACAAAGCTTTCGACTCTCTTCGATGGGACTTCATCTGTGGTGTTCTATCTCAAATGGGTTTTCCCCCCGCTTTCATCCGTTGGATTCATGCTTGCATCTCCTCCCCCTCTTTCTCAGTTCTTGTCAACGGCTCTCCGGCTGGGTTTTTCCGCTCCAAGGTGGGCATTCACTCTCCCCCTACCTTTTCTCCATTGCCCTGGAAGTCCTTTCTTGTAGCATCCAATCCAAGACTGATCTTCACCTCATCTCTCCCATTCCCAAATGCAAACACATCAATCTCACCCACATGGCTTTTGCGGACGATCTAATGATCTTCTCCAAAGCCTCCCATTCCTCCATCGCTGCCATTATGGACTCCCTCCATCTCTTTGAAACCCTTTCCGGCTTTCGCATAAACCTCCTCAAATCCAAAATCTTCCTCTCTGGCATTTCTGAGATGGACAAAGCCTCTCTTCTTCACCTCACTGGCTTTTGCATTGGCCCTCTCCCTGTCAAGTACCTTGGCCTTCCTCTCATTCCGGCCAGGCTTTCCAACCACCATTGTGCTCCCATGTTGGATAAAATTCGCAAGAGACTCCAACTTTGGAAAAGCAAGCTCCTTTCCTATGTAGGCCGCCTTGTCTGCATCCGCTCCGTCCTCTAAGCCACCTACATCTACTGGAGTGGAATCTTCGGAATTCTCAAAGCTACCATCCAGGCAATGGAGCGCCTGTTCTGCTCCTTCCTTTGGAAAGGATCTGATGTCTCCAAGTTCCTCCACCCCATTAGTTGGAAGTCCATCTGCCTCCCTAAAGCTGAGGGAGGCCTGGGGATACGGAGAATCAAAGACTCCAACACGGATGGCATTCTCAAACTAATCTGGAGAATTTCCTCCCATCAGGATTCCATCTGGGTTAGTTGGGTCTACTCCCACCTCCTCAAGTCCGACTCTATCTGGACTGTTTCCACCCCCTCTGATGCCTCCTGGGTTTGGAGAAAGATCCTCGCCCTCCGCCCTCTTGCTCTTCGTGCCATCTCTACCTCCATTTTTAGAGGAACCCCCACCTCTCTCTGGCTTGACCCGTGGCATCCCCTTGGAGTCCTCTACTGTGTTCTTAGCCCCATGGCAATCTACTCTTCTAGCCTTCCTAAGAATGCCCCTTGTCCTGCCTCATCTCCTCTAGCTCCTGGTCCCCCCCTCCTTGTCTCTCCCCCTATTGTACCTCGCGGATCTGGCCTGCTCTCCCCCCCCCCTCCCTCCCCTCCCCTCCCCCATCCCCATGCCGATAAAACCATTTGGTTACCCTCCCTTAAGGGCCTCTTCAGTTTCAAATCAGCCTGGAGCTTTGTTAGACCCATCTCTACAACTGTCCCCTGGCACAACCTTGTCTGGTTCAAGGGCCACAACCCCCGCCACAGCTTCACTACTTGGAGAACCCTTCACTATTGCCTACCCACCCAAGCCTTCCTCATCCATCGCCGTATCCCTACTTCCCCTGCCTGCTCCCTTTGCTGGAATGGTCTTGAAGACATCCCCCACCGTTTCTTCAACTGCCCCTTCACCTCCACCATCTGGAAAAAAGCCCTCTCTTCCATTTGGCACCGCAACAAGCATCCCCTCCACTTTGACCGTGAATGGCTCTGGGTAGCTAAGTCCTTTTCAGGATCTTCCATTTGCGACACTATAGGAAAGCTGGTTTTTGGAGCTGCTATCCACCACATTTGGATGGAGCGTAATCTTAGGAGATGGACTTCCAACTCCCGATCTTTTGATCTGATTTGGAAAGCCATCTCCTTTGAAGTCTCTTCCAAGCTCAGTCGCAGCCAACTTTGCACAGTCAGGGATACCCCTAGAAATAGGCATATTGCTGTTTTTTGGGGCCTTGACCAGGTCTCTCTTTTCTCTTCCACCTCTGCCTACGTTGGTTTCCCCCCCCTTTCCCCCCTTGTACCTTTTCTCTTTTCCGGCCCCCCCTTGGGCCTGGTAATATATATTTATTCACCCAAAAAAAAAAAATGGAGGAAACGATTGGCTCAGGTAGGGTTCATGATGGTCTCTATTTGCTCAACGAAGCTCCTCTACCTCACCGTCATACTCATCAGATCGTTTCTGCTTCAGCTCTTGCTGCTTCTCCTGACTTGCTTCTTTGGCATAGGCGTTTAGGACACCCTCCAGTGGGCACTTTAGTTAGAACTTTTCCAAATTTATTTTCCAGATGTAATCCCAAGGAACTTTTTTCTGATGCTTGCATTTTAGCCAAGCAAACTCTTTCTACCTAGAATCAAAACCAAAGAACTCCTCCCTTAGAGAACATGGAAAAGGTTTATAATTTTGGCATATTTATGTATAGAAAATGCTCGTTCTGAATCTCTCACAAGCCTCTTATTCTAGTATAAATATTAGAAGTATTTCTCTGTTTATGTTAATCCATTCTGATGTGTGGGCCCTTGCTTGTTGTACTTCTGTTTCTAGGTATAAATAGTTTGCGTCTTTCATTGATTGTCATACCCGAGTTACTTGGCTTTACAGGATGCACCATAAGAGTCAAGGTTTTACTTGTTTTTAGTTATTTCACAATCTTGTTTGTACCCAGTTCAATGCAAAAATTCAGATTCTCTGTAGTGATAATGGGAAGGAGTATAAAGATTGTGCATTCTAGGCATATCTTGCAGCTCAGGGAATTATGTCCCATACAAGTTGTATTGACAAACCTGCTCAGAATGGGGTTTGAGCGTAAGAAGCGCCATTTACTGTAGGTGGCCCAATCTCTCATGTTTGAGATGCATGTTCCACCGCAGGAGTGAGGTGGTCTTGGCTGTTGCTTACGTTATCAATCAAATGCCTTCTCATGTTTTGTACTTTTGATCTCCTCTCTAGGTTCTTCGAGGATCCACCAAAGCTATGCAAGGAACCACCAACATCCTGGTAAATTGGAATCTCATGGATTGAACTGTGTGTTTGTGGGTTATTCCGCTACGCACTGCTACGCAGAAGGTCTACAGATGATACCATCCTCTGTCCCGCTGCATGTATCAGTACGGATGTAATTTTTAGTGAAGCTGCACCCTATTTTTCTCTGGCATCTCGTCAAGGGGAGATTCTCCATGGTTTGGTGCCTGATATGCATCCTCTTGTTGGTGAGGATCATTCTCCTGTCCAGGGGGAACCCCAATCTATTGCATTGGTTTCAGCTCCTTTTGTTTATACCCGTCGTGCTCGTGGGCAGCAAATAGACACCAGCATAGCTGCAGCTACCCTACCCAGTCAACCAGAACCTCCTACATCAGATCTGCCATCTCCTGGTAATTTCTCTCCTAAATCTCCTATTATTTCAGATCCTTCTTTAGATTTTCCCATCGCTGTCTTAGGTGGTTTTGTATGAGTCTCTTTCCCCATCGTACCATGCTTTTGTATCTTCTTTGTCCTCTGTCTCTCTTCCTAAGAACTGACTGGAGGCTCTTCAAGACCCCAACTAGGCAACTATGATTGAAGAAATGCAGGATTTGGAGAAGAATAGTACTTGGGACTTGGTTCACCTTCCTCTTCAAAAGAGGATAGTGAGTTGCCAATGGGTATTTGCTGTCAAACAAAATGTGGATGGTACTGTGGATCGGTACAAGGCCGGGTTGGTTGCTAGGGGGTTCGTGCAGAGCTACGGACTTGACTACCAGGAGGCAAATAAGCATTTGCCTCGATTGCATAGATGAACCCTAACCGTGTAATTTTGTCATGTGCCATTAACCTTGGATGGGAGTTGTAACAATTAGACGTGAAAAATGCCTACCTCCATGGTGAACTGAAAGTTGGAGGTATATCTAGATATTCCTCTGGGTTTTGCTACTCAGAAGACTCATTGGAAAGTATGCAAGCTGAAATGTGCCTTGTACGGATTAAAGCAGTCATCAAGAGCTTAGTTTGGGAGGTTTCATGGGTCGATGGTGTCCTTTGGTTACACACAAAGTAATGCATACGGCACCCTATTCATCAAGGGATTTGGGTCTAAGATTGTTATTTTTATCGTTTGTGGATGACATTGTTGTCCCTGACAGCGACACTGAGGAGATTTCCCGTCTCAAGTCAGATCTTGATAAGGAATTTGAGATCAAGGACCTTGGTCAGATGAGGTACTTTCTTGGCATCGAGGTTGCAAGTTCTATCAATGGAGTGTTTCTCTCTCAACGAAAAGACACTTTGAACTTGTTATTTGAAACTGGCATGTTACGGTGTAAACCTTCAGACACTCCTCTTGAAGCAATGTTCGTCTCTCTAGTCAGATTTGTGAACTTGTGGATAAAGGTCTGTATCAACAGTTGGTTGGGAAATTAGTCTACCTATCCCTTAATCGACTAGACATTGCCTTTGCTATCAACATGGTCAGTCAATACATGTATGACTTATACTTCACTCTGGGAGGTTGTTACTCGCATATTATGGTATTTGAAATCTGCCCCTAGAAAGGGAATTCTCTTTTCACCTCATGACAACCTACGAGTGGAAACCTTTACTGATTCTGACTGAGCTAGCTCCCCTGATGATAGACGGTCTACTTCTTGTTTTGTTGGAGGTAACTTAGTTGCATGGCGAAGCAGGAAACAGGCTGTTGTTGCCAGATCAAGCTCCAAGCTGAATTCCGCACCGTCCTATGGGCCATGGCTTTTGTGAATTAATGTTTCTCTAGGGACTGTTGAAAGACTTGGCTATGTCTATTTCTCTTCCTATGATGCTTTACTGGGACTATAAATCTTCTATTTGTATTGCTCACAATCCAGTCCAGCATGATCGCACAAAACATGTGGAGATTGACTGCCATTTCATCAAACAAAGCTTGAATAGGGACTGATTTGCATTCCATTTGTGAGATCAGGGGACCAGTTAGGCAGTTAGCTGATTTTCTTATTTAGGGTTTAATTAGCAAAGTGTTTCTCTCTTTTGTATGTAAGTTGGGCATTTGTGATATCCATGCACCTAGTTCAGGGGGGAGTATTGTAATATGAGTATAAGGGTAGAATTGTCAATCGGGGTAATTCTGTCCTGTAACCATTGTAGAATATTCTCTTTTACATTATAAATAAAGTTGGGCTGTTGCCCATTAGACACAAGTCACAATTCCCAAAACCATCACTGGTATCTCCACTGGTAATGTTTACTGCCAGTCCATGGTTTCAGGGTTCACCTTTCAAGTTGATGATTGGAACTAAATCTGGCTGGATTCAATAGGGCTTGGTGAAGTGATTTGGTGCTTGAAGTAGTCGATTAGATCTCACAAGGAGGAGATCACTGAATCAAAGTGGATTCTTGCTACGCTGGTTTTCTGTTCATAGTGGGTTAGGAAAATAAAATAGAGCGAACCAGTGTATGAGGCTCCCACTACCACAGGGTCTGGGACGGGCAAATGTTTGTAACCTTACCCCCCTGCTTTGCAGGAGAGGCTGTTTCCAAGTTTTGAACCTGCAACCAATAGGTTGCAATAGCGCAACTTAACCGTTGCCCCAAGGCTCGCCACTGGGTTAAGAAGATGAGCTCTTGAAGTTGTAATAAAGACCATTGATATATTTACAAGTATGCCCTTTTAATTTTTATTTATCTCATTCATCATCTCCTTCAATATTTGTTCCTGAACTGACCTTTTCTTTAGAATAATTCCTGATATTAGCCAAAGTGTTGTTATCTTCTTTTGAGGCATGATTTGTCTCTATAGTTGGAAAATTACCACTGTCATTGTTATTTGATTTGTTTACCATAAATGTGGGCCCATAAGTGAACTCAATAGGGTATTTTGACCCGGGTTCTGCATCAACATAGCTTAAACTGATGACCAGAATAGGCCTTGGTTTGGGCTGGTTAAAACCAAACCCATGTGGACAATTAAGGGCCCAGTTTGTATTGTTCTTACACTGCATCAGTAGTTGTCCATTATTTGTTTCACGTCGTTACTGTTTGCGTTTGTGTAACCATCCCAATTTCTCTATTTGTATGTCAGTCATTTTGTTCTGTGCTATTCTTCTGTCTCTTTTCCCTTCTGTTTGAGGCTATTAATGTGCTAGTCTGCTTGCAAAATCTAGTATGGTGGGGGCCCGGCACTATCCAATTGTGACTTCTGTATTGATTGCCTCATGGATGGAGCGCACACTACAGTTCGTGCTGAGGACTACAGGGATCGAAGAGCATCTATGAAGGAGCTTGCAGAGGCTGCACTTGCTGGAAAGGGTCTAGATGGAACTCTGTATTATGTTTCCAGAACATGGTAGCATTTTTCGTATTTGCTTATTTTTACCAGTGAAAATTTTTGGCCTACTCCATCTTTTTGTATGATTTGGTTCATTTATATAGGTTGTTACAGTGGTTACGCAAAAAAAATGTAAATTCCCCATGTGAAGCAGATGTGGGGCCTACAGCTTCAATTAGATGCCCTCATGGATCACTGTTGCCGGAACAAGCTGCTGGAGCTAAGCGTCTATTGGTTCCTGAGAGTGTCTGGCTCTTCTTCTACGAAAGTTCTAATGCTGTAAAACCTGATGATGTAGTGGGTTGTTCAACTTTTCCAGTGGATTCAGAAACTTGTGCTCAATGTAGAGTGGAGCTAACAGAGGTGGCATACTTCGAGGATAGCCTCAGGTAGTTTCAAAGATCTTCGGAAATGTGGAGCTAATATGACTGTTCAATGGCTTGACTTTAATGTCGATGCTGCAGGGCATCCAAACTTAAACAGCGTCAGAATCATGAGAAGTTAGCTCTCGGGAAGAGTATTGCACTTTCTCCTGGCTGTAAGTATTACTTATTGCCATCTTCATGGTTGACAAAGTGGAGAAGTTATATCACTGCTAGTGGCAAGAATATCTTGTCGTCTGCTGAACCGGAAGGTTTGGAGGGCATACTTGATATGCTTAAATGTGAGAAGGTAAATCACTTCTGCAGGACTTTGTTTGTACGCAGCATTCCAGTAAACATTTGAGTCCCCAAGATGGTCATCAAACCTAGCTGCATGATTTGAATTCAGTTGATTATCTTTCCCAAAGCCCAAGAATTGGGGTCTACTTAAGTTCTTATTATAGAACTCAATGTTTTTCTTTTGTTTTGAGTCACTTAATGAGCAGTCTATTTAGTTAAGAGGTTTTGTTGCACAAAGATATTAATTTTTTTGCAGGCTGGGCAGACTAGCATTGAGGTAATTTTTTCATTCAGCAGTAGTGAGGAAAAGGGTTCCTGTATTATAGTTTATGTCTTGGGGGTACTTTAGTTACTAGTTTATTGCAAGTCATATTGAGTTGTAATTTTATCTTTTGTCATTTTTACCTTTTACCTCCGTGGCCTATGTAATTCCAAGGATATTATTAATGAATTAAATAGGTGAGAGTAGCACATCAGCTACACACTACGATTTCTCCCATCTCTTTCCTTCACCTACACTCTTGCATTCGATTCTCCCTGATCACACCATCTTTTGGAATGAGACCTTGTTTGTTAGAATCGCCTAGGGGTTCTCTTTCAAACACTTAGGTACTCAATTGGTGAGATGGCATGGTTTGGGAGTACAACTCATTCTCTTACAGCCTCACAAGTACCGTCAGATTCTGGTTTGCTTCTTTGTTTCATCTAAAATGACTTATGGTTTGGTGAATAGTTGTTGTTGGTTGAAGTGTTACATTATTTGAGTATTATTAGTTATGGAATGAAGCTAAGGTGTAGAAGGTGTGTTTGACTTAGCTATCTTTAAGGAACTGATGTTCATTTTGCTTGCTGGTGGTGTATTTGCTTGATGATTTGCTTGTTTGGGTAGAGTAAACTCCCCATTTGCTTGAGATACCGCTTCTGTTTGTTTGTTAAGTGTGTGCACATCATGACTGGGTTTGGGTCAGAGATACCTTGGTTGCCAAAAGAGGCATTAGAAAAAGGAAATGTACTGAGCCAGGATTCATTAACTTGACCCGTCCATCTCAAATCATTCATACCAATATCATCCAAGCAATCATTGAAAATCTCCATTGAAGAATCCAGAGGCTGGTCCCCTCCTTTCTTTTCATGACCATATCTAATAACATTGAAATCACCACTCATAGCCCAAGGGTGAGAACCCACTTGGATAGCAATTCTTCTAAGATCCTTCCAAAGAAAGAGCCTATCATTTGCAATATTAAAGGCATAGTTGGCTGTAAAAAGGAAAGGGTGGTTACCATTTGGATCCGAGATTTTGAAGTGGAGAAGTTGAGGGGAGGAGACAAGGTGCTGGAGTTTAATGGAGGTTGGGTCCCGAAGGCACCAAAGATGACCATTTGGATGGTGCGAGTAGTTAAAAATAGAAGACCAAGAGGGAGAAATGGCATATACAATTCGAGAGGCATTAGGCTCTTTGATTCTAGTCTCCAAAAGGCAGCAAAGAGAGGTATGGAGAGACCTGAGCAGGGAGCGAACTTCCAACTGTTTTGAGGGGGAGTGTAACCCTGTCACGTTCCAAATAGGGCCACAATTCATTGAGATGAAGATTAGGGGTTTGCAACACTCACATGGCTAAGCCTATGAAGGATAGATTTTGATCTAAGGCAACGGTAAGTCTTGAGGGGGGAGGGGGCAGAGCTCGCCGGGCGGGGGCTAGGGGGTGACGAGAGCTGGCAATCGAAGGAGTGGAGGGCATTGAGTTTCTGTCAAAACAGGGGAATTCGAGGCGGGTGGAGAAGAAAGGTTATTCAGGTCGAATGGGGAGAGGTCCAATGGGTATGACCCCATAGGAAGAACTGCTCCAACTAGGGTTTGATGGTCTTGCGATAGGGCCATGATGGTTGCGATTTTTTAAATGGAAAGAGGGGTCCACACTGCTGAGCCACCAAGAGAAGAGGAAAAAGAAGGAAGGGGGAGCAGAGCAGGGAGACACGAAATACGAGGGAGATTGCTTGGAGAAGGAACTGGGTTTTGCACAACAGAAAAGGGAGAGGCGACAGGAAAGCTGGGAATAGAAACTGGACGAAAAACAGAGGTGGAAGCGACAGGGACAGAGGGGGAAGAAGAGTTTCTTGAAGGACAGGAGAATTGCCAGCAGTAGGAGGGGTCAGGTCAGACTGGTCAGGGGTTGTTCCCAAAGCCAAGAAATGATTTTGACGGTTGGTTCTTGATCGGAGGACGAACGGGCAAACATAGGATTTCTTATGGCTGAAAGGGGAGGAGGAGGCGGATGCAAGACAATGGGATTTTTTGCGCAGACAGTTGTGACGGCGACCACGCGAAGGGGAAGAGGGATCAAGGGGAGGATACAAGGAAATGATGTTGGTTTGGGGTTCAACAGTTTGAGGCTGGGGATGAGAAGAGGAGGGGGCCAAGGAGATGTTTGCAGGGGTTGGAGGGTTTGTCGCATGGGAGGAAAGGGTTGGGGAAGCAGCGATGGAAGGGATATGTGAAATCGAGCATTTTTCAGTCGAGTGTCCAAAGACCCCACAAGATAAACACTGAGGGGGGGGGGGTTCCAGTTATAGTGAACAATTTGGTTGAATGAGAACCCTCGTCATCAACCACGAGAATGGATGCAGGCAGGGGAGTATCCGTCAAAACTTCCACGGGGATTCTGGCCAAGGCGAGACGATCCTACGGCTTTGTTCTACCATTAGAGTAGAGAGGCTTTCCCAGAATCGAGCCAACCACACTAAGACCCTCCTCACACCAGAAATGCAAGAGGAGACCAGGAAGTGAAATCCATAGAGGAAGAGTGCTGAAATCGAGACGATGCAGTTGAAGATAGCGATTCCATTGCCGGAGAAAGAGGGGTTTTCTTCCAACATTCCAGGGACCACCTTCCAAAATACGGTTTTTGTCTTCGTCTTCAGCAAACTTAAAGATAAAGAATCCATTGTCGAGCTGGTAAGTTTCAAAACTACCCTTTGTTTTCCAATGCTACGAAAGAGAAGCTTTTACAAGAGGGAAGGGAGGACGGGTTTCCATAAAGTGCCCCACTAGGCAGTTGTCCCATTTCTTTACTTCATGAAGAAGGAGATTTGCTTCGTAGTGGGCTGTTTTTGAGCCACTGATAATGGTGGGAGGGACAAAGTGGTGAGAGAAACCATCGCGGGAGGGGGGATTGGGGGGTAGAGAAAATGGGAGACCAAGGTCTAGGATCAGGGGATGGTGGAGAGGGTACCCTGAACATAGTTGTCAAGGCGTCGCCTAGGCTTCCAAACGCGTTACCCTTGCGTTGAATTATGGTGTCACCTTTGTCGTCTAAACGATGCCTTGTCGCCTGGTTGGTGTCGCCTTGTTATTTAACACCCTCAACTGCCTTGGTTCGCCTAGGCGCCTTAACAACTATGACCCTGAGTGGAGGCGGCACTTTCCCAAAGTGGTCGAACATTGAAAGAAGGGGTCAGGCAGAGAAGAACGGTTCAGTGGGCAGCTTCTGTTATTCAATTTGTTCATCTTTATTGTGTTGATCGTAGGTGCAATTGCATGATTTAGTACTTTTAACATACCAAATATAAATATAACAATTAAAATATTCAATTGAAAGTGACAGGTGGAGAAAAATTACTTATATTAATAAATTTCAGAATATTACATCAAAGATGCAAGTGTGTAGTCACTAATGCTGACTTCACAAATAAAAAGTTCACAATTCACATGAAAGCACAATGATGCAAATGAGCAAACGTTCCCTGCCCTTCCTTGTCTCCTACTCTATGCCAATACCAGAAAGAGGTCCGGGCGGGCTTAAAAAATTTACCTTGTTTTTTTGCAAAAATAAGTTTAAGGGAAACGGGTATTACCTCTGATGCAGATACATCACCAAAAGAGGATTATTTTGATGGTAATAAGTCTAGGGTTAGGTTACATACATATTGGACCTTTGATCCCATGGGTTTTCTATGTAATAGGCCACTTTTATGAGCCTAAAATATGGGTAATTAGGTTGCATATGGGATTATTTGTTTTAGTTCCATACTTGGTTTTATGTTGGGTGTTTTTGTTCATAAATTGAACCGGTTCAATCAATGGTTCAATTTAAGTGATTTTAGTAGTTTTCTTTTAGGTTTTTAAGTTGGGCTGGATTAGGACTCTATAAGTCCAGCCATCTTTTGAGTCTATTTCCTTTGTTATTTCACTTTCCTAGCCAGTTTAGGTTATCAAATAGGTTAAGGATTGGGTTAGGCCTTTTCTTTTAATGTAGGAGTTTTTAGTCTTTTATGGTTGTAAGTGGGGGCAAGTATGGAAGATGAATTTTGATAATGAAAAAGTTTTTTGCTGCTGTCTTCCATTGAAGATTTGTCTTGTGTTTGATCAGGGCTGGTGGGATTGGTGTTTGATCCAATCTACACCTTGCGGTGTGAAGCCCGGATGGTTCTCTTCAAGTTCTACTTTCTAGTTTCAGTCAAAGATTCAATTTTTATTCAAGTTCCTCCATAAACAAGCTGCTGCCAATAACTGTTTGCAACCAATTAAGTTTAAAATTATTGCCATCCCCAATTTTCTTCTCTTAATCCTCTACATCCCCAAGGCCTTCTTAATTAACCAAGGAAAGCTCGTAGTGACATGATTATTGAGGAAAGGATTGGAACTGCAGCAATATAGAAGGAAATGCTCTTTTTAAAGATGAGAAATTTGAGGAGTACTTCTGATTTATTACCCCATCCCTACACTAATATATTTGGGTTCCCATTGTTCTCTTGATTTCCCATATGTTTTACTTCCCATGGTTCTCTTGGTTTCCCCATATGTTTTATTTCCCATTATTCTTCTGGTTTTACCGTAAAACTGAATCACTTTTTGACAATGAATTGGTAAATTTAATACCTCAACCCTAACTTCAAACCCTAGACTCAATCAAACCCTAACCCTAATTTGGCCAAAATTTCCAATTTAGCCTACCCTAGTTTACCAGTTCATAGTAGATCCTGGTTATTGGCTTCTTGTTGGTCTCCTACCCATCTAGGACTACATTAACCTCTAAGTTTGAATCTTCAACCAATGTGCTTCTAATCCCCACCAAATCTTTGTTGTTGATGTCTTGCACAAGGTTAGAACAGCTTGTTCCACAAAGAAGTGGAAGAGGAATGGCCATAATCCACTCAGATTTGAATTTTTTTAGCCTTCAGATTAGGTTTCACACAAAACTTCCGAAATGAGGTCTAAAGTCGATCGAAGCATTGTTGGATTCGATCCACTTTAGATCTTTTTAATGCATGGTTGTACTGTTTTGACAAAACGAAACGGTATAACCGAGATCACCCGAAATTTTGACCGAAACTTGAATGTTTCGATCAAAATTATGTATACATGCAGGTTTGCACTACATTTCATGCTAGTATAGGTCGCAACCAAAATATTTCGGTCGGTTTTGACCGAAAGTTGCGACTTCTCCAACCATGCTTCCAAGAAGCATCTTTATGTATGCTTCTTTTTATGGTGCAAAGGCAGTTTTTGAGGATTGCTTCTGTGTCACGGTCTTGCTTGTCTCTGACCCTTAGTGATTCATTGTTTAGTTCAATGGAGTTAGGTCATGTGTTCTTTTCATTTATTTCGGTTGCTATTGCAAATTTCACTCATAAGAGATCAGTAATTATTTTTCTTGTGTTTTACAATTAGGTTTTATGATCTGTTATTACATTATGAAATTGATCTTTTTTGTCATAGTAGATCATGTGAGATGACATTTTAATCTTCTTGCTTTGTCATATGATTAGAGGGCGGGCCTTGGTGCAACATAAAGGTTGCTCCATTGTGACCAAGTGGTCACGGGTTCGAGTCTGGAAACAGCCTCTTTGCAAAAGCAGGGGTAAGGCTACGTACATTATGACCTTCCCCAGACCCCGTAGTGGCGGGAGCCTTTTGCACGGGGTACGCCCTTTTTTGCTTTGTCATATGATTGAGTTATGTGATCTGTTATTATATTTTAGACTTGATCTGTGCTGAGCATATTAAATTTGGCAGCGTCATGGGCCAAGATAAAACCTTAGGATTTACTGTATGATCTATACCCTCAATTTTTGTAATCTCATACTGTAATTTCCTTCCAAGTTAGACTGTCTAATCAGCTTCATGTTTGTGACATATATGCTAATTTTTTTATTATTATTTGGAGGGCCAGCAGTTTGAGTATTTCACATATAGTGTTCGAATCTTAAAACAAGCATGGTAGATCTGACTGCCTTTCATTTTAAAATTTTGCTTAACTGCTGGGACTTATGGAATTGGTCAGTTTCCTGAGATTGTGAACCTGTGAGCTGGTTCTGTTGAAACCATCTTACCTGCAGTCCTTGCTATTTTATCCTGTGACAGTAAGTTAATGACCTTGATGGGATACTTGATACTGGTGAAGTATTGTAGTTGAGCAGGCACAATTGATTGCATGCAAACAACAATCACGCGTACCTGGGCACTTAGTGTATGTCCGGCATGGTTTAAAGTATCAGCCTGCACTGTATCAGCCGATATGTATCGGTATCGGTCATTGATACAATACATACCGATACATCTTTTTAAAAAAAAAAAAATACTAAGTCTTGATTGGTATCGAATTGTATCGACCGATATGGGCCAATACAACACGTACAATACGTAAGTTACAGGTTTCTATGATAGTATCGATATGTATCAGTATGTATCGACGTATAAGGCTCGATACAGACCGATATGGTCGATACCAACCGATACATGTTGATATGGCCATTAAACTTTACCAAAAAAAAAAGATATGGCCATTAAAGACCCAATTGATTACTTGCACCATTCAACAAGCTAAGATCAGAGATTGAAGGAGATTTCACAAAAAAATGTAGGTTTCACAAAAACTTGATCTTTGTGTTTAAATCATGGTTTTAATCTTCTTTTGTGAGCGATAGATTTTTGTAAAACTAAGTTAGTTGATGCATCAAACTTGGTCATTTGCAAGGATTTGTACTCAATTCTACGAATTTTCACAGAAAAATGGCACTCTTCATGGCAATAGACTATTAGAACATGTAAGAGACCTCATTTTTTATAACAATTTCAATTTAATGCACTTCTCTTGTTATACTTTGTTCTCAATTTTAGTATTTATGCATGTTACATGTTATGTATTGCTTATTTATATTGTTTTTTTTTGGGGTTCTAAAAGTGTATTTTCATGTGTATCTTGACCATTTCCATGCGTATATGTAGCATACGATACATATCTCGGATAGGATACGATACTTCTTTAAGTCATCCTTTCGATACGATATCTGCTACCAATACTTTAAACCTTGATGCCAGGAGTACCTTAACACAACAAAACATGGGTATGTATAGGGGATATGTGTTCTGATAAGCACCTAAAAGTCAGACACTTGGACATGGCTGAGAACTAGAAGAATAAACCATTTTTTCTCACATTAACATCCACTCTTTTAGCATAGTCCCTGTGCCCATACCATTATTGGACACACATTCCAATATTCTACGGTGTGGGGTGCATATGGATTTGACTACTCGAGAAGAACCTGTACTTGAACTCGTTTAACATGGCAAGCAACTTTCATTAGTTAAAGTGGGCACCATCATGGTTATCCTAATCATTACTTGTAGCTTTCTACTGGAACAATGGTGGTTATAACTACTGTGTGAAGGGGGACATCTATTTGTATTGTGCACTTTTTTGGGTTTTCTTATTGCTTGTTAGAGTTAATTGTGTTGTTACTTGTTTGTTTATTTATTCATTAATTTCTTTTTAGCAGCACTTACGACTGCTGGAAAGGCCTCTTGAGCTTATCAATAGACGGGGTGTCATCACTCAAAGGGCTTCTTCTGTAAGAACATGAAATACTTAAAAAGAAATCTTCACCTGTATAATTTTGTACTGTTTTAGATGTTTTACCAGTGCTCTCGACAATCTTATTAATATTTTACATCATATATCAGGTTGAAAGATACCTTCTCTTCCAGCTGTTATAGTTAGTATGCACATTTTTCCATGGTCTTTGGTATTTCAGCATTCAGTGGCTGAAAACTATTTTTATTTGTGCCACGTAAGATTTGGTTTAGGTTCTCATGTGGTGATTTATTATCAGGCTTGATGTAATTTATGTTACTCTTCCCTCGGTTTTGTTTCATCCTTTTGTTCTTGTTGGGATTTAAACTAAAAAGGTTGTGTTTCCTGGTGATGATCTCTAATTGTGTCTGAACAAACTCTTGAATTTAGTATGCAGCTTTACTTGATAATTCGTAACTGTTTAGTTTTTATTTTCATTTTTTAATGCAGTTAGCTCATTATTTTATTTTAGTTTACATTTCCAGCTCTGTCAACATGTTGTTATATTATTATTGTCTTTCTAACAAAATTTCTATTCCAGACAGATGGTTTAACAATCATCACAGCGAGTGACTGGAAATCCTTCTGTGAGGAGTGGGACTGTCCTGAAGCGAAAGGTATATGTGCTGAAATTGAGTTCACTAACTGTCCGACCAACAAATTAGTTGGGTCATGTGAAGAGATTCCAGTGTTAGAGGAACACATAAATCCTCACGATGAAGTGATTGATGAGCTTGAGTCAAGGCCACCAATTATCAAGACTTTTCCAGAGGTATATTACTCGTATTGCTTACATTTTTTATCGCTAACAAGAAGCTTCTGTTTTGCTTAATGTCATGAGTGTATTGTTAGAAACTGAAACAAGTATAAAAATATCATAGGTGTTGAAAAATAAATTTTTATTTTATTTGTTGATAAATGGTTAGTGATTTAATGTTGAAGGGGGAGAAGCGCCAAAGTGTCAAGTTTAGGTAAAAATGAAATTACTATTTTTATGGCCACCATGGAAGCTTAAATCTCTTAATTTTTCTTGGTTAATTGTTTCTCTTTCGGCTTTTCTTATTTTCTTATCTTATTCCCTCAGTGTGACCCACTTTGTTTGGTTGGATCCATGTATCCGACCTCATTAAGTTGGGATAAGGCTGAGTTTGTTGATGTTGTTGTATTCCCTGTCTGTAATTTTTAGGTGGTCTTGGTTATCATGTCATTGCTTGATGAACTATAGTTGTATAGGCTGAGAGTGTGGCCAAGAACTAAAGCAGCCATTGACTTAACTTCTGTATTTATTTTTTAATTGTCTGTGCTATATTGTGGCTAGAGTTGTGAGTATTGCATTGGAGAAAGAGAAAGCTGTGAGTTAATGCAGAAACTTAATTACATCAATGAGGATATATGTGTATTTCTTGTACGTGGTAAGGAAGCTCCAAAGTCAATTATAGAGGCTTCTGGGACCTTTTCAGAACAAGATCGCCGCATGTCCAAACGGTCTCGGAAAACAACTTTTGGCAACTCTCTAAATTTAAAGGTTTCTGGCTCTACATCAATCTACCAGTTGAAAATGATGATATGGGAGTCCTTAGGGGTAAGCCACTCATATTCATCCACTTGTTGAAAATTTGAGACGTGAATCTGTAGTAGTAGTTATTATATTTGATGCATATTACCAAATGGAACGAGTTTTCCTCCACCCTCGGTGAATGGGATCCCATTCGCCATGGGGTGGGAAAGGGCATGAGAGGGGATTTTGGGAACAGACCACAACCCTGTAGGAGTTTGTTAACCCTAGGATGGTGGGTGAACCATCCTCTATGAGTGGAGGAAAACTTTCTTCTTAACAAATTGGTCTATAATTATTTTTCCCCTATCCAGTTCCAACTTCTATTCAGTAGAGTTTATTTCAGTATTCTTTATATTTGATTTTTGACACGCATGAAATTGAATATTATGTTGATAAGATGTGTATGAGAAAAGTACATGAAAAGATATGAGATATCCCAATAAAAATTTGGAAGTGTTATCAATTCGATGCAATATTTGCATTATCCTGTATAATCGACTTTCAGTGACTTCTGTTCTTTTCCTAGGAC
The DNA here is from genome assembly GCF_018873765.1 of Telopea speciosissima. Taxonomy (NCBI): domain Eukaryota; kingdom Viridiplantae; phylum Streptophyta; class Magnoliopsida; order Proteales; family Proteaceae; genus Telopea; species Telopea speciosissima. The sequence continues at coordinate 19,136 of NC_057919.1, read as the reverse complement.
CAGATTTCCAATTCTTAACATTCCTTAACCCATCAATAGTCGTTTCAGTCCTTTCTGTGGAACACATGCAGCACAAACTCATGTATGTGGCATGTTAGGAGTAAAACAAAATTTTTTGAGTATAGAAGAGGGGAACACCCTTGATGAAGGAGCTGTTCCATGGGCCGGGCCGAACCCATTTGTAAATCCAAACCAAGATGCGCCAGGTCAATTGGGTCTTTGGGTTCTATTTAATTTATTAGGATTTTTAATTAGTTGAGATTTATCTTGTAATCTTCCATTTTGAATTTAATAGGTTAATTAGTGATAGGATTGCTTTAGGATTTCATTAGTGATAGACTTGCATTAGAAATTTATTTCAGTTTTAGATTTAGATTAGGAGTTTTATGTTCTTTAAATACTATCTTGTAAGCAACGAAGGATCAGATTTGAAAGAATGAATGTTTGAGTTGTTTTGCTACCAGAATGGTACGAACAATGGTCGTGTGATCATCTCCCCCCCCCCCCCCCGCTCCTTTGTGCAGTCTCTCCCACTCTTTCTTCTTCTTCTTCTTCGTTTCTGGTTTCTTCTCTGTTCCAGCAGGTAACAGCAGGCCTTCTCTTGGCCTTCATTGTCTCTCCACCCCCTTCTCTTCCTTCCTGAAATTAGTCGAAGGAACCCTTGTCCTGGGCGACCAAACCCTTACAGCCTCTCGGCAAAAATACCTTCCTGCTGGGAGAATCGATGTCTGCAACTCAGATTGGTTCAAGTTACCGCCAAAATAATCTCAAGAGAGTTTTTTGCTTAATGAGTCGAGCCTGTATCGCTGAGATAATACCTGGACTTCATAGGGAGATGCATTGCGACTCGGTTCCCAGAATATTGGTTTGTTTGGGCTTGTTGTGTGGAGGTTCTGCCAAAAATACTATTGCTGCCTTACCGCCATAGCCATATTCACTTTCACATCCAGCGTAAGGTTGAAGAAGACAGCCCTTCCCACGATTCTTAAAACCCTCGGTTTCGGTACTGGTTTTGCCCAGCCAGAAAACCGAGTTGGGCCAAGATTTCAGCGAGATCTCTAGGAGTTGGTAAATTTTGTTTAACTCGATAGCTGGTTTTGGTGGGTTTTTGACAAAGTTTGGTCATTAAACTTGGTATAGAGCCTATTTTGGGCCACGTAAATGCAGTGATACTATCAGATTATCCAAATAAGTGTTTAACTTAGGACCCTAGTTTGGTTGGCTACGATTTATTAATAGGCCCTATTCTACTCATAATTTAGTAATAGAAAGTAATAAAAGCATACAATTATTATAAAACAACTTAAATAAGCATTAAAATTTAAAAATGTAAAATACATCAATCTTAACATATACATCTATCATGCCAAGCCATTTTGCTGCAACATGTAAGCCTCTGAATGTGCCACATAGGATTCCCATGTCATAGTGTTCCTGAAGAATCGCACGTAGTCTTCCATACAAGTTATATATGTGCTGTCATCAACTAACATATCCTAGGGTATGGAAGAGGTGGTTGCGATGAGATCAATCCACTGCTACTGCCACCAGGCTGTTGAAATACCATCGGCGTGTATGGCTGAGTTTGATGCAGCTTCTCGACACAATCCGACGAATATCCAGTGGAAAATGGGAACAACACCATGCAATTTGGGTGGGGGTGTGTTCTTTGCCGAGACCAGTGAGATTATTGAGATCTCAACTGGTCTCGATTAAGATGTGCATTATTTATACAGGGCCAGATGTTTAATTGGACCGCGATCTCGGTCGAAACAAGTACCGAGATCTCGCCAAGATATTGTAATCCTTTAGTATAACCTATAATCTCATCGCGCCATCTCAAAAAATCGAGTTTTTAGCGAGATCTTGCTGAGTTCTTGTTCCATGGTCCGCTAGGATTCAGAATAAGGCTACCGTAACTTAGGTCCAAATACTTGTTACTCATCAAAAGTAAATTGACAACTAATGACACTACTATAATTACAACTATCCCCTTATAATAATGAAGACGTAACTTAACCCGCACCCCACACACTACATTGTTTAACACTCCCCCTCAATCTGGAGTATACATATATCTCCCATACCCAGCTTGGAACAACCACTAAGAAATGCAGGCCTAAATACTATCTTGTGAACATATTAGCAAGTTGATTGCCTGAGTTGATAAACAAAGTAAAGATCAGTCTCCGCATAACATCATTCCTCACAAAATGGCAATTGATCTCAATGTTTTATGGTGGGGGGACAGAAATCGAGAAGTGGATTGAAGGAGGTAGAAGAAGAAACCAGAGGGGGAGGGGAGAAATCACACAGAAGAAAGGGGAAGAAGGAGATGCAACAGAAGAAGGGGGTGTCCAAGACCCGGGGGGGGGGGGGACCAACCAGCCACGCAGGCATCAAACTCTCAATTTTTCATTCATTCATCTCCTTTATTTTGCCCAAAGCCTTGCATGATATATCATATATAGCTGAAATAAAGAGTCCTATCAGCAAACTATTACATAGGAAAGAGATAAAATAAAATCAACTTTCTAAAAATAAGCAACTAAAATAGGAAATAGCCTGAGAATAAACTAGATACAAAAACAATGCTACTAAAGTAAGCTATTGATCTAAATTTGGATTCGGTTCATCTTGGTCTGGGTTCACAAACGGGTTTGGGTCAATCCATCGAAATTATCCTGCATCAACCGCCTTAGTGGTATTGAACGCCTTAGTGTTACCAATCCTTATTTATGCCCAATATCATTAAGTAAATGATTTCATGTATTTAAGATATTATTCATAAATAAGCAAAAAACCCTTTAATTGAATCCAATAAAAATAGTCAAAAAATCAAATTCCAAAAGGATAAAAAGTCAACCCCCCACTTCAAGAACAAAAACTGGTTTTCTGGCGGTCGGTGAAATTTTCATGCTGGAGTTTTTCTCAAATTTAAAAATTCCATAAATCTTAGTATGGTAAAACATTGCTAAAAACCAAAAGTGTGAGTGAAGTTGACAGCATTTGCGCACATTAAATAAGGTTTGACCGGAACATAACGCCTTCAATATAAATCAGATTTAAGCAATCTTGGATTTGTTGGAAAACTGGTTTTGTATTCTTGTTGTGCTGCCTATTTTTTACATTTGAACCCAATCCATACATTAGTTTCACATATATAATACTCAAAATAATACCTGTGATTTTGACCCAAGTTTGATGATGTATATTGTTCTTGGACATGGCATCGAATAAGGTTTGATTGGAACTTAACTCCTTCAACATAAATCAGATTTAAGCAATCTTGGATTTGTATGAAAGCTTTGAAATCCAAGATTGCTTAAATCTGATTTATATTGGAGTTATGTTCTGGTCAAACTTAATTTGGTGTGCACTAATGCTTTTTAAAATCACTCTGAACAGAAATAAAATTGGACATCAATTCAAATGAATATTTTACCACTCTTTTGGTTTTTAGCAATTTTTATCATATTAAGAGTTATGAATTTTTATATTTTAGAAAAACCTCGGGCATTTAAAAATTGAAAATTGCTCCTACTGCCAAAAATTTCAATTTTTGTTTTTGAATTTGGGGTTGGGGGTGGGGAGGGGTTGACTTTTTATCTTTTAAGAATTTGATTTTTGAACTTTATTAGATTCAAATATGGGGGTATTTGTTTTTTTGTGAATAATATCTTAAGTAAATGAAATAACAAAAACATTGATATTTGGCATAAATAAGTGTTTATCCTGGTTTCGAGCAAGGTTTCCTCAAGTTTCGATGGGGATAAGTGAATTTATATAGGTGTTCAGGTCGAAACTTGTGAAATTACCAAAATATGGCCAAAAGAATGTCAGAACCCATTGAAATCATGCAACATTTGGTTTCTACCCTTGGTTTCGTCTTGTTTTCTTGTGAAACTGAGATATCTCTGTCGAAACTGCCAATTTCGATCGAGTTCTTGAACCATGGGATGTGGTAACTAGCATAAGAAATGTAGGGGGGTCAAGGTAGTGGATTTCCAATTACAATAGGGTTACATCAACGATTAGCCTAGGCCTATATTTTTTTTTGCTGATAATGGAAGATTTAACTAGAGACATCAAGATGAGGTTTCTCAGTGTATGTGTTGTGCCAATGATATTGCTCTAGTGGATTACACAAATGTAGTGATTAACGCCAAGTTAGAGTTATGGAGATCAACCTTGGAATCAATACGTTCTAAGATTAGTAGAACAAAGACGGAGTATATGGTGTGTAACTTTAGTTACACTAGGACGGTTAATGAGGTGGTGAATATTGATGAGAGGGTGATTCCACAAGGTTATTATTTTAGGTATCTGGGCTCAATCATAAATAATGAAGGTGATATAGAGGATGATGCTGCTCATAGAATTAAAATAGGATGGATGAAGTGGAGAGGTGCATCCAAAGTGTTGTGTGATTGGCGTATTTTTTTAAAGCCTAAAGGAAAATTCTATAGGAATGTCATACGACTGGTTATGATGTCTTGGTGTGGTATGTTGGGTAGTTAAGAAGCATCATATAGATAAATAAGTGTAGTGGAGATGAGGATGTTGAGATGGATGTGTAGCAAAAGTAGGAAGGATAAAGTTAAGGAATGATCATATTAGAGCTGAGTTGCGAGTAGCTCCGATTCATGATAAGCTACAAGATAGTCGTTTGAGGAGGCATGGTCATGTTCACCGGAGTTCTTGGGATGCTCCAGTATGGAGGAGTGATTTGATTCAGATTGAAGGATCTAAAAGAGCCAGGTCAGGGCTAAAATAACCCCAGGAGAAGTGTTGAGGAAAGAGATGCCTAGCTTAGGCCTCGTATTGTGTATGACTTTGAATAGAGCTGATTGGAGAGCAACGATCCATGTAGCCGACCCCATTTAGTTGGGATAAGGCTTTGTTGTTGTAAACATTCTTTGAGATTGTTTCAAATACCTTTAGAAGTGCTGTGGAACGTAAATAATCCATCTTACGCTTGGCCTTGATATATTCTTTAACAGCTCGTGCCCACATTAAATAATCAAAGCACCAACTGGAGGTTTGAATCATCCATTATATATATGAAGAATTAACCAACCACCAATAACCAATAAGAGATCACAAAAAGAGTAAGGACAGCAGTCCAATAGTAGATAAATGTATGAGATAGATGAACCAGCAGCAATAGCAACAATAATGAATGGAATCTGGTCAGAAAAGATTGTCCAACAAAAGTCAAGGTCATCCCTTTCTGATGGGTCCCCAAATCTGGTCAGATTTACAAGGTCAATAGAGGATACAAACCCCTCAATATCACAATGATCTGATGATGAGATAATAACCAGCAGGAATATAATTCAAATCTGAAGTCAAACGCAGATTTTGGATGATTTCAGATATCAGAAGATCTAGATGTCAGATTGACACCAAACCATGAGTGAAGGACCCTAGTAGATGGGTCAAATCAGCCGTAAAATATTACCAGATTCAGACGGCCAGATTCCCAGATAAGAGGAATCTCAATCTGGTCTAAGACCCTGGAAAACAGGGGATCCGCCTGGTTACTGCTTGGTTCTCTGGACAGAAAAAGAAAGTAAGATAATTAATACTAGTAGAGAGGAAATCTCATGCAATCATTGTTGTAAATGTGATTGATAAATTTGATGTAGATTTATATTCCACGATGATCCGCACAAGGGGTGAACTAATCAGCATCATATATGGAGGAAAGTATAGTTTAATTTCATCTAGTTACCAACTAGGTTTAAAGCAGATATGGCGGCATAGGTTGCTGCTAACCATAAAGAGAAATCCCCAAGGGAACCATCAAAACAGAGATTGAAGAAAGACTTGTGGAATAACCTAGAGGGGGGTGAATAGGTTATCAGTATTAGAATATGTTGCTTTTTAAAATTCTTTCGATTGTGCTTGGCTAAAACAAAGTAAAGAAATAAATAAAATGCGCAAAAGAGAGAGAGACAATATTTTATAGTGTATAACTTACCAAAAGTAAAATTACAACTAAGGACACTACTATAATTAAACCCGTACAATAATAAAGACAAATTAAAACCCCACACTATACTGTTTAACTGAAGGCTTTAATTCTGAGCCACAGTTGCATACTCAAGGTGTAATTGTCGTATGCTCTGTTTTTTTTGGCTGTGGTAGCACTATTTTTTGTACTTATTGGAATACTGTTCTGTTGTTCAGTATAGACTATTGTAAGGGTGGGCCTTCTTTCTGCTGTGGTATATTAGCTTTAGATTGCCTCTTCCTCAAGATTGTTTCAGGATTGTTTTGTACTTTTTTTTCTTATGCTTGCTCCATACATTGGTGTACTGGTCAGAAAAAGAAAAGAAGGAAAACACTCAAGCTCTTTTTCTCTGTTCTTGTGATTGTAGTATTTTATTTGTCTTTTGAACCTTCATTTTGTGGTGTGAAGCATTTCCTTACTAAAATTGCAACTGCTATAATTGTCGAAATTTCTCCTATTTGTAACCTGGGAAAAATCTACAGGTTGTCAAGGAGAATCAGATACTTCACAAAGGCTCTAGGGTAATTGATGGGGAATCTGCTACTCTGGCTGACATGAATATATTTCCTGGAGATGTTCTGTGGGTTACGGATTCGGAAGTCCATGAGAATCGGGACATCGCTGGTAAATTAGCATCATCATCATCCACATTACTTTAGGGTATTTCTTAGTTTAATATGCTAATTAAGGTTATAAAAGTAAAAGGGGCCTGTGAAGAAGATGACCTAGCCTATGATGCATTTGCATGGTGTGCATCCCCTTCAGACCACCATGGAGATCTCTCTATCCAAATAATTAATCATGCTGGATGTTCAAACCCTTTACATGCTCTGTTCTGTAATTCTTTTATTTCAATTATTATCTACTTGATGGATCTCTTGCCACAAGAAATATTTGCTCCCGATAGTCATCATGCCAGCTTCTCAATGTATGGCAGATATCTTTGATATCAGAGGGGTTGACAGTAATGGCATTTGTGTATGTATCTCTTTCGCATGGACCAGAGACTGCATAAAGACTTCTTGCTTGCCTTTTGTTGAGCATTTTTCCTAATGTTCTGCAGATGAGCTGTCAGAACAGAAGATGGAGGTTCAGCCAGTCGAGGAAGGATTTCGGGGAACGCTACTGACATCAAATATCACGACTCAGGTCATTTAAGATAAAGCTTCAGATCTCTATCGTTTTGGTTTACTGGGGAGGATGGGCCTTTTAGTAACATCATACCCTCTTTAGTTATTGGTACAGGAATGGTAATCTTTTGAAGCATTGGCCTGATAGATGGAGGTAATATTATATTTTTTGGCCCTGACTTCATGTGATTTTTATCGCGTATATATCTAGTGGGGTCTGTAGTCACTGGTGGACATAAGATGGCATTTTATTCCTTGGGCTTTTTTCTTGTGGTTAAGAAATTCCTAGGTGAAGATTGGTCCAAAATCCTGGAAAATGTAGTCGGCTTTAACCAGCTGGCCTTATGGACGAATGAAATTTTAACCAATGCTAGTGCTGATAAAATGTTGCTCTACATCATACTCATAGCTTAGCATATAGAATTTACACTGTTAGACCTCCTTGTCATTGCACTGCCAGCCCTGAACTCGTTGCAACAGTCCGAGGAATGGAATAGGTGGAAAACTATTCTACTAGTTAATGAAATCTCCATCCAAATGATTGGATCTCAAAACCTTCCACGTTTCACGGCTATATAGGCCCACAAACGGGCCCAATCTGTTGAGCACTGTCAACATGACCCAGGCCTTTTGAAAAGAATAACAAATAATAAGTAGAACTCCATTATTCTAATCACCCCCGAGGTTCTCTTGCGTCGGAGGCGGACCACTGGTCCTTTGGTATTTAGTTGTTTTAGTTTACATCTAATTTTTCAATGGGAATTTATACTCGTCCGATTACTGTTATGCCTTTTCCCATTTTGGTATTATTCCTCTATGCAAAAGGTGGCTTTCACATTGAAATGAAATGAATTGGTTGGTTAAATCATTTTTTTTCCGGGAACACTTTTTTGTGCTGTGATTATACTGAAGGTGGTTTAGGAATACAGATATCAGGACCAGCAGGCTTGTTTGGTTTTCATTTCATGTTGTCTAAGACCCTTAGTGCCAAGTTTTAGCTTTTCTCCTCGCCTCCCTCATTGCCCAAGAAGAAAGTTTCCTTAGTCAAAAAGCCCGTGAGAAATGGTTGAACCGTGGAGATTCCAACACGGCATACTTCCACAAATCCTCAAAACCTTGGCACAATGCCAATGCTATTATGCAGCTCAGCTCCCTCGATGGTAGTTTCGTTACCTCAGTTGAAGGCATTAAATTCAAGGTAGTCAGGTTCTTCAAGCAGTAATTTCGGCCCCAATCCCTAACTTCCGTTGCTTTCCATCCCTAATGGGCTTTTCAACAAATTTATTGACTCCTATGTAGATGCTCTTCAAAAGATTCCATTAGAGGAAGAGATTGTGGATGCTGTCTGTTCTCCCAAGGAAAATAAAGTTAAGAGTCCAGATGGGTTTAATAAGGGATTCCTTTCCTCTTGCTGGAACATTATCAAAGACGATCTTGCCAAAGCTGTTCAAAGCTTCTTTTTCAACCTTTCTCAAGTGAAAAGAATCAATCAGACTTTCCTCTATCTAATCCTTGAAAAAGAAGGGGCCTCCACCATGTTTGATTTTAGATCCATTACATTATGCGTCTTGGTCCACAAGTTTCTTGCCAAGGTGCTTGCTAAAAGAATCATTCACCATTGATTCTCTTGTCAGCTCCAACCAATCAACTTTTATTATCGGTAGAAACATCTCAGACAACATTCTTCTCTATAATGAGTTTGTTTGTAGATTTGATCGAAAGAATCACCCTTTGCTGCCCTTGTGAAGATTGACTTGCATAAAGCTTTCAACTCTCTTAAATGGGATTTTATTCTCAAAGTCATGAATATGATGGGGTTCCCTTCAATATTTGTTAATTGGGTTTAGCATTGTATCTCTACTCCTTATTTCTCAGTGTCGGTCAATAGTGGCCCGATTGGGTTCTTCTCTTCCACTATTGGAATCATGCAAGGCTGCCCCTTGTCCTCTTTCATTTTTACCCTTGCTTTGGAAGTGATTTCAAGAGAGCTGCAATGCAAAACTGATCAGCGGCTTAGTACCCCCATATCCAAATGTAAGCATCTCAAGATCACTCACCTTGCCTTTATCAATGATCTCATGATATTCTCCAAAGCTGACTTGAGCTCAATTGAGACTACTATGGGCTCTCTATCTCTTTTTGAAAGTATGTTGGGCGTCAAGATTAACCCACAAAAAACCCCTTATGTTTGTGGCTGGTATTGCTGAGCAAAATAAGCTCCTTTTACAAGAGAAATTTGAGTTCCCTCTAGGGCAGATCCCTGTGAAATACTTAGGTCTTCCCCTTATCCTTGCCAAGCTCTTGGCTTACTACTATTCCCCAATTCTCGAGTTTCTTCGCAAAAAGCTCCAGCTTTGGAAAGGAAAACTTCTCTCCTATCCCGGCCGCCTTGAGCTGATCCGTTCAGTCATGCAATGCTCTTACATCTATTGGTCTGGCACTTTCAGTCTTCCCCATTCCATCATCAAGGCTATTGAAGCTCTCATGTGGCTATCTTTGGATATGTATTGAATCATCTAGATTCCTTCGCTCTATCAGCTCGTCTTTAGTTTGCCTGCCTAAGAAAGAAGGGGTGCTTAGGTTAAAAAGAATCAAAGAAGTCAACATGGTTGGGATTATTAAACTCATCTGTAAAATTACTACCAAGCACAACAATATCGGGCTCGATTGGATTTATTCAAGGCTCCTTCAAAGAGATCCAATTTGGACCGTTTTCAGCTCTCCGGATGCTTCTTGGGTTTGGCAAAACATCCTCAAATGTAGAAACTTAGCCCTAGGGGTTGTTACTACCAAAATTGTTGATGCAACCTACACCAGACTTTGGATTGATCATTGGCATCCCTTGGGCATCCTCCTTCCCCTAGTGAGCTCAAGAGATATTTATAGGGCTGGTCTCCATAGACTTTCCTCAGTTGCAGACATCATCTCATCCGGATCTTGGGCCCCTCCTCCCTCCCCTCAACTTGCATTTATTTGGAATTCTCTCCCTCTAATCAGAAGGGCATCGAGATCTGGAGACTTGATTTCTTGGACTCCATCGACTTCAGGTATGTTCAGCTCCAAATCAGCTTGGAATCTCATAAGATTCAGAGGTCCTTGTACTAGTTGGTTCAAGGCTGTTTGGTTCAAAGGACACATTCCAAGACATGGCTTTTGTGTTTGGTGTACTCTTACAAATTGTCTCCCAACTCATTCTTTCCTCATTCACTGGCATCTAAGTGTCTCTCCAGCTTGCTGCCTCGGTTGGAACGGCTTAGTAACTATTGATCATTTGTTCTTCGAATACTCCTTTTCGGCTAGTATTTGGTCTGGAATCCTCATCAAATGCTGGCTTGGAAGAAAGATTTTGCCTTTTTAGAGAGAGTAGAAGTGGATCATCCAATATTTTAGGGGTAACTTGAATTGTGATAGAATTGGCTTGTTGGCTTTTGTGGCTACCATTGCGCATATTTGGATGGAGCGCAACATTAGGAGATGAACTACCAACTCTAGGTTTTTCAGACAGATTTGGTATTCCTTTTCTTTGGATGTCAGCTCTAAATCCGTCCCCCCTATGTGAACTCCCAAGGAACAGGCTCATTATTGCTTCCTGGGGTCTTCCTTCTTCTCCTCTCCCATTCCCCCTAGGGGGCCAATTAGCTCTATGTATTGTAGGTTGTTCCCTTCTTTTCTTTTCTCCCCTTGAATTCTGGGGCCTTCTTGTATTCTCTCTTTGATAATGAACTTGTATTCACAAAAAAAAAAAAAAAAAAAATTTAAATGCCAAGTTTCAGTGTTGTGCCCTGCTTGAATCTCTTTCTCCCACTTCCTATGGAAAATGATCCCCTGCCTTACCCATCCCAGCCTCTACCTCCAGGAAAGCTAGTGGCGTGCCCAATCTTCTCCCATGCATACATATATATATGCAGTGAAACATTAAAAACTTCATTGCACCTTGTCATCTCGCCCAGAAATGGTGTGCCTTAATTTGTTGGTTAGATATTTTTTTGTAGGAACACAATTGTATCTGTGACGGGGCTTGCTATGGGTAACAGCCCTTTCTCATACAAGCTATCTTTCCCTGAAATTGTCATGAGCAACATAAACCAAATGCCATTTTTATGTAAAATTAGTGTAATGGAAGATTTTGGCCTCAATTTAATCCCTATATAATACTGATAATTTATTATCTAGGTTTAGGCCTTACACTAATTTTTGGGATAATATTTTAAACAAACAAATGTTAGAGGGTAGCCTCATAAGTGCAGAAGGAACTATAAAAACAGAACAGGAGGAAATGTGCTGAAATATTAAGTTTTCTTTGGGAATCGTTTTGATAGTAGTTTTTTTTTTTTTTTTTTTTTTTTTTTTTTTTTATATAGTAGGAAGTTCAAGTGGACGAGCCTTGGAGCAACTGTTAAGTTGGCTGCGTACATTTGTCCCTCGTACACCCTACAGTAGCGGGAGCCTCATGCATTGGGACGCTATATAATATATAGTAGGAAGTTAACAGAAGGAGATTCGTTTGAATTTTGGAAATTGCTACATTCAGTCAAATTGCTGGAGATACAAGTTTGCGTAAGGAAGCACCAAGATAATAGAAAGTAAACAAACGGGAATCCTATTTAAGAAGTGTGCTCCTCGGATGGATTATTGCATCTCTTACGTAAATTGTCATTTTTACTTGTTTATTCTGAATACAACATGGTTTAAGACTTCTGCTTTAGAAATTTATTTTCTTGTTAGCCATATGTTGTAATATGTGTAACTTAGGTCAGATTACTTATTTAAAGTAATGTTTGGCATCAGAGTTCAAAAACAAAAGGGAAAATTACACTGCCACCCCCTAAGGTTTGTACTAAATATAGAGCGACCCCCTGTGTTTCTAAATTATACAACCACACCCCCTGAGTGGGCCCTTAAGTGGATGGCGTTAAGTATAAAATTTAAATAACAATTTTTACCCTTCAATTAATCATATTCTAATTTTTTATTTTTCTAACATAATGGGACCCACAACTATTTCTTCCTCTTCTCTTTCTTCTTCTTCTTCTTCTTCTTCTTCTTCTTCTTCAACCACCGCCCCACCACCGCTGCAACCTCCGGCTACCATCCTCTACCCTCTTCCAGTAACCCCATAGAAAGGGAAATTCGTGGCCATTTCTCCCTGGAGAAAGCCACCCGATACCCAATTAAGAAGCAAATGAGCATAAAAGAATCCAAAACTCAGTGGTAGTTACCTGTGAGGGCATCGATCTTCACAACAATGAAGAACACCACATCCATATCTGTACAACACGATCTGCTTGTCAAAGACATTGAGACCCAAAGGAGCATCATCTGGAATGTCCCTGGCGAGATACAAAGGATACCATTCCTCTCGCCAATCGTAATCCACAACTGCCTTTTCTCCAATTTCATGTTCCTCCATGGTAGACCCTAGAAGAACCTTGTGATCATCTTTTGATTCTGCTTTCCATCAACAGAGACAAACCCACCTACCTCTGTCACTGCAGAACATTTTATCAGTCCCCTTCTTGCTTGATTTAGTTTTTTTCTCTGACCCAGATCAAAATATAAAGCTGAGAACATTTTTGCAACTGAGAGAGAAACATATGTCCTTGTTCTTCTTCTTGCTTCTGTTGTATTGGTGAGGTTATCAGAGAATGGGGTGTGAAGTTTGGACTACTCTATGGGCAAAATGGTAAGTTCACACCATATCAAGGGTATATTTGTCATTTTAAGGCATCAATGGCCAACACGTCAGCAACTAACGGAATACTCTAACAGAGTGGGGCTGAGTGTAACAAATACCGTAAACTCAGGGGGTCTAAGTGTATATTTTGAAAACACAGGGGGTCGCATTGTATTTAAGTTAAACCTTAGGGGGTGGCAATGTAATTTTCCCAAAAAGAAAATTGGGTAAACAGAAATTCAATCTGATATATGGGCATGAGATACACAAGTTTTGGATATAAAGTACCAGGAATCAAAGAGTGGAGTATGACCATATTGTCTTACAGTTTTAAGTAGTTATGGTTTGATTATTTGTTTACGTTTTAGTTTAAGTACATATAATTTGAAGGCACTTTTCTCCCTCTATTTTCAGTTGCTATCAATTTGGAGCTGTCATTGGAGGAAAAACTTTTTATCTGTTTAGTTGTTGGCGGTTTTGGGGGTTGTATTTAGATGGCCATGTCGATAAATTTTGAAGTTTCAATAAAGGATAAAAGGTCGTGGGACGTGTGTACAAATAGGGTTTTGAATGCGTTTTTGAAATCTCACCGTCCATTAATATCATTAATTATCAGCCGTTGAATTTTTTATTTCTATAAACCTGAGACCGACTATCACCGTATTTGTCTCCTTGTCCTTCGCAATAACTCTAATACAACTCCATCTGAATATACGACCTTCCATTGTAACTCATCCCTCCATGGTAACCTGCCGTTGCAACTCATTCCTCCGTCGGCAACCTCCCTCTTTTCCCATAGTATTGTCTCTTCTCCTGTCTCAAGTCTCAACATATACATAGCGGAGATAGTCAGTCTCTGAGAACATTAAGAAGGAGTTTTCATTAGTACTAAAGACATCTAATGGTAGAATCAACCTCAAATCCACCGTCTTACAGACCTAAACGTCTCAAAATCCAAGAACTCAAAAGAATGGTGAGCAGATTTCACATCGTGAAGAAGAAATGCCATCACAATTCTTTCCATTTCTTTGTTACATTTTTCTACTTTTTGATCGGCTACAACCTCAAGTTTTGATGCTGCTTGAGGATGATGAGAGAAAAAGAAGTGTTTTTTAAGGAACTCTTTCATCTGATTTCAATGGAGAAAGGTAATAATTATGATTAAAAATTATAAAAGATAAAGACTAAGGGTACCAAAGATTTAGAAAAATAAGAAGAAATTGGTAATTGCAAAAAAGTCTAAGGAATTTGCGGGGGCAATTGCAAATCTGATCAAACTTCAATGTCTTATTCTTCTCTGCATATGAATTGGGAGAGTATTTCAAATGACAAAAAACAGTTACCCACTTCTACATTCATCTCTTCTTCTTCCCCATTTACCCTGATTGAATCTACCCAACCTTGAAACGTACCATCCATCCTCCCCTTCTCATCTCTCAAATAATAATGCATGACTGGGAAGGGAGAACCTCATAGTATGTGTCCAAGGAAAATGCGCCATCAAAAGGGCCAAGGTCGACCCAGGTCAATTGACTCTCTACAGGCCAACAAACCAAGTTCCCAAATCCATATAATAAAAATCAATTAAATGCAGCAGCCAATTAAATAGTGAAGAGGAATCTAAAATTCGAAATTTCTTCATTAGAAATCTACACCACAGTTTGAAAAATTCAATATGGAAAGAGTTACAGTGCAAAGAAGTAGAAGTTAAAATCTATGTAAAAATTTACAAAGAAATATTTTATGGGTTTTGGGGTTTATGGGTTAATGGGGTTAATTGGGTTAATGGGTTAATGGGTTTGGGGTTATGGGTTTATGCGTTATGGGTTTATGAGTTCATGGGTTTTGGGGTTTTGGAGTTAGGGGTTATGTGTTATGGGTTTATGGGTTAAGGGTTTTGGGGTTTAGGATTTAGGGGTTTAGGGTTGATGGGCTAATGGGTTAATGGTTTAATGGATTAAAGTTCGAAATCAGGTAACGGCCCGAATCGACTCAAGTTATCATTCCACGGGGCAATCTTCATTACCATCCTGTTATTTAAGGAATATCGGAAATGACTCTCTTGTCCTCCATGTCTTTTACCGCTCTGTAGAAACAAACACAACCAACTAAACTCTCAGCTGTTCAATATCACCCACGTCATCAATCCGCGTCAAAAACATCCAACGGTTACGGTTAAACTCGCGGCAATACAAAAGCAAGAGAGAGGAGAGAGAAAGAAGCACAGGTCGTTCGTTTAGGTTTCGATTTCTCCTCTCGCAGAAGAGCAGCAGAGACGAGAGGTGAAGAAGAAGAAGAAGAAAAAGTAAGGTTATCTACCTGCGAACAAGGGTTTAAACTCACTGTTAGGGTTTTGGACAGCAAGGCACATTGGAAAGGACTGAGAGAAAGGAGGGGAAAACGAGGGAGAAAAGAAGAAAGAAAGAGAGTGACAGCGGAGAGAAAATGGAGTAGCAGAGAGTGAAAAAAAAAGAGAAAAAAAAGAGCGTAGCAGAGGCACAGAGAGCAAAAAAGAGAACAATGAGAGAGATAGAGCAGCAGAGGGAGAGTGCAAAACGGAAGAAAGAAAGTGAAGAAAAGATCGAGAGAGACAGATAGTGTTAGAGAAGGAGTGAAAAAGAATTTGAGACTAGGAGAGCCGGAGGCTTCTCTGAGCCAGGAAGAAGGGACCGTTGCAGTTGATCGTGAACTCCTCATCTTCTGTTCTTCTTATTTCATTTTCTTGTTTCTTCACCTCATTTAGTTTTTGCTGTATTTTTCCTGTGTCTTCTTTGAGTAGTCAGTAATACCCCCTTCCCATCTATTTTCCCGGTCTGTAATAATCCCCACCCCTCTTGTTCGTGACCGTTGCGAACTGCTGATTGCATAGGGAGCTCCAAACAAGACCCCAGGTATATTTCTCTCCCTCTCATTTCCAATCTGTTCTTATCTTTTACATTTCAGACCTGCATTTCGTTTGATTTAAGTCTTTGAAATATGTTATTCCATCCTTCAACTCATGTATTTCGTCCATTTGTGAATATTTTAGATGCCTGTGGTGTTATGTGCTATTGTGCTCTGGTTTCTATGATTTTGATGCTCTCTGTCTCCTTTCTCTTCTGAATACTTTCGGATCAGGTTTCAATTCGGTAGATGGTTCATGTTCTGCTCATATGGCCCTATCCCCATGATCCCAAGTTTTCTTACAATGATCGTTTGCTGTGTGGTATATTATATCTTGGTTTGAAAGGGTGAAATTCTGCTATATTTCTTTTCTTGCTTACTGTTTGTGTGCATCATTTTGAGATTTGGTTTGGGTTTATGCTAATTATCCAAGTGATTTACTAGTCTGTGATTGTGAATTTAGTGATTTAATTCTCGAATCAGGTTAGTTTTGTGGGCTGAGTTAGATCGTTGTTGATATTAGAGTGGTTTAATGAACAATTAGTTTTTATTTTGCTGAGAGGATTTTGATCAGATTTCATCCCCATGTGGTTTTGGTGCTGATCTCTCAGACCTCCAAAATTGTGAATTTGAGTTGGGCCCAATAATTTGGACCCATTTGGCTTTTGGTTCTGGTCTGAGCGGACTAAATCTCTAATATTTTTGTCCCTTTGTGTTGGAGAGCCGGTCAATCTTGCCCTTGGTTTAAAGATAACCCATTAACCGAAAAGAGTTTAAATGGCAATCTTGGGCCCAAGAGGGGTTTAGGCCTTAATTTCTGGCCCATTATAGGTGGGACATCGACCAAAAGGGAAGGGATGTGGTCGGCCCGTGTAACCAATTGGACTTGAATTATGAGGTTTTGGATTTGGTTTAATCAGGATTTTGGGTATGGGCCATGTTCCCATTCTAGGCCCATCTGGATTTGGAGCCGTTTAACCTTGGCTTTGGTTTGCGTATTGGCCCATTAACCTAGTTTTGCTTGAGTAGGGAGTTTGGGCCCATTCCTTTGGGCCCATGAGTGCACTTTAGTATTGACTTAGGATTAAGTAATAATTATTCTCCTCCTAATTCATTTCATTTCAAATTGGGGTTATGGGATTGCAAATGAATTTCTAAAACCTATTTTGGGTAGAATTAGAACGTGTGCGAAGGAGTGAAAATGCCCATCTAGTGGCCCGAGTTGAAAACGTTACATGATGAGATCCAGTGGGTTTTAGGTGTACGCTCTTGAGGATGGGGTTGGGCTAGCCCGTCATCTAGCCCATGAGTGATCATGCTCCTTTGCTTAATCATCTTGATGTATGTTTTCTGTCTTTCATGCTCCATGCTTATTGTACTAAATTTCATGCTCCATGCTCATTGTATTATACTCCATGTTTTGTGCTTAGTATGTCTTTGTATGTTAGTGTAATGTTTAATTAGTTCGCCTATTTGTTTGTTTACATGTAGTTTAGAACAATTTAGAAATTTGGCTTAGGGTTTGAACCCTTGTACATAGCTACCTAGCTTCAGGTGCCTAGCTTAGGATGACCTAGATTTAGAATGCCTAGCTTTAGGGTTTGCTAGCCAGCTTATGCAAGCAATGGTCAAAAGAAGGATGACTGGCTCTGGGCCGGGAAGATTGGGTGCCTAATCTTCCCAGTCCGTATCGTAACACTTGTCCAATGATCTGGGTAGACCACAGCCTTGTCCAATGAGTCATAGTTTCTCCCTATTCGTGGGAGAAATTTGTGGGTCTTAGACCCTTTTTAGGTGGCGGTTTCCTATTGACCCATTTACCCTCTTAGAAGAGATTAGGGTCTTGGCTTTAGTGCATCGGTGAGATCCGTTTGGCATCGAGAACCAACCCTTTAACGGGGGAATTTGGATTTTGTGGAATCCATGGTTTTGACACATTCAAAAGGGAGCTATCTATTGAATGAATTTATGCATATCTGTGCATGTATATCTGCAAATACATGTTGAATGTTAGTTTCTTTCTTGTATGCAGAGTTTATTTTAGCTGGTTAAATGGATGTTATGATTATATAATTAGAGCAATGATATCAATTTTCCATTGGTAGGAAGAAAGGTTCTTTAATGCAGTTAGATGTACCCTTGTACATTCTGTTGGAAATCTTTTTGTAGTTTATTTAGCTTTCCCTGTGAATTTGGCCCACATTTCTTCCAATATTCGGAGGCACCTCTTGTAGAACCTAGGGTGTCATGAGCATAGGCATGCACGCATATTCCACATTCATTAGGGCCAAGTACTCGTCTCATAGGGGGGAAGAAGATAATTTTTGTCTATCCTAGTGTCTATATTAACTCTTCTATGCTAGGATTCCTTTTCATGTGCATCATTTTCATTAAATTTCAGTAGCAGGTCATAAGATGAAAATACCCTAGTTCAACAATTCAATTTAGCATTTCAATTGTGTTCAGGCACCTGGGGCGACCACAGACACGAGCTGTGAGTTTGTGGTCACGAGTGGTCAGCACCAACAACAGCAAGACCCAACAACTCAGCATCCACAAAGAGATGCTAACAACCAAGCGAGGTAAATGAATCAAAAAAGCTACTCTTTTTTTGTATAAGCTATTATAGTTTCTGCTTGTATTTATTGGTACTTATGGAATGTTTTTCGTCCTAGTCTACTCGCTATAACAGAGGAGACCCTGGCAGAGTTCCTTTCAAGGCTATTGGAACTGTTGTCGACTGGTCTAGATGCTTGGGATGAAAATAAGAAAAGTGATTTTATACAGTTTGGTCTAGAACTCAAACGTTAATTAAGTTTTAGCTTTGTTCCTAAGGTTCAAAATCTTTATTTTTTGCCCTTTTTTTTTTTTTCGTGCAGCCTGGTCCGGATTCTATACAAATCGTTGTTGTTTTCCACAACTGTAGTGGAGTTGTAGCAGGAGCTTGCGGTATTGTGAGTTTAGAGCCCACAAAGGTAATTTTTGTCAAATTTTTTCAAACCATATTCTTCTATCGATATGGTGTAAAATATTAGTTTCAACTATGTATAAGTTGTTGAGATCCTCAAAGATCATCCATCTTGGTTTCATGATTGCCGTTGCCTTGATGTCTTGTCTCCAATCCCTGTTGGAAATGGAGGGACTTTAGAGCTTATATACATGTAGGTTCGTTGTTCTCGTGCAGTTTACTTGAATGTTGGAATGAAGTTCAGGTTTTGTTGAACATTTAGCATTTGTTTTTGTACATGCACCGATGACATTGGCAGTGCCACACGACTTTCCCACGATTTTTGAAGATTGAGAAGAGAGATGGAGAAAAGGACGAAGGGAAGAAGACTACCTCTCCCTCAACCTAAGTTTCGGTTTGGACTGTTGAAGACCTTGTATCGAAGGGTTCAAGACCTTTTATCTAAAGGGTAGAAAAGTTTGA